>NC_045755.1:23057643-23357643 GCF_008692095.1 Etheostoma spectabile
CCCTTGCTAGGGCACTTTTTGAGGTCAGAGAAGGCGGCCTCTGGCCCGTTGTTGTCCATATGAGGGGGCGGTGGACAGCGATGACCAACAGGCAGCCACCATTCCCTGAAGCGATTAATTCTGGTGGTATATGTCAAGGATATGTGAGCGGCTGTATCCTGTGAGGCCCAGAAAAGACAGCATGTCTGCAACTTTGAGGGAAGCGGGTGATGCAGAAAGCCTTCTATGGCCTGGGAGACACCCCCAGGCCTGCTGAATGAATTTGCCTGCCCATAAAGAGGACTTGTCTCCTAGCAACTTGTACTTTGTCCCTATTGACCTTGTAGCCTTTTGAGGCTAGAATGTCAGCATTTCTATTGTTTGTTCCACACAGGGTAGGGATCTGTACAGCCAGCAGAAGTGTCGTCCACATACTGTATGAGGACCACAGTTTTGGGGATTGCAGCTGCAGAAGATGAATTTGAGGATCCTGTTGAACAGTCCAGTGAGTCCTCGTACCCCTGTTGCAATCTGGAATACGTGAATTGTTGACCTTGAAAGTGAATGCAAATCTCTACCTCCTTAGAGTCTTGGTGTAGGGCACAGAGAAGAAAGCATTGGCCAGGTCAACCCTGTGAAGTGGGTGAAGGAGGGGTTAAGTGATGTCAAAGAGACATGTGTTCTGGGACAGATGCCAGCTGGGACCAGTATTCATTAATGGGCTGAAGTCCTGCACACATGCGCCAGATCCTTTTCCTCCAGCTTGGGGACGGCAAAATGGGAGTGTTCCAGGGAGAACGAGTGGGATATATGACACCAGCTTCTAAGAGTCCCTGAATGGTTGTGGAGCTATGCCTTGGACCTGGTCAGTGGATCTCTACTGTGGTCTGTAAATGCTGTGTGGTGCTGCGGTCTGATTGTAACAGTCCAGGAGTGTTTCTAAGAGTCCAGTGTCATCGGCCGGTGTGACAGATGCGGGGAAGAGTAGTAGGGCGTAGCTGCGCTGGGATGGTCAGTGCAGGGAGTCCATGTTCTCGGGGAGTGGGGAGAACTTCAGGCAATGTTTTCTCTGTTGTGTGAGGCCCTTTAAAGCACCACATGTCTTCAAGCGTCAGTGTCAGCTTTTTAGAAGGCCATGTGTGGAGGTGGGGAGCCATTTAAATGTTAGTGCACCTTTTTATCATAGGGCCCAGGGATCTGGCCTGCGGCCAAATCCTACTGCGAGGTGACATGCGGGGAAGAGAGTCCCAGAGTGTGTACCAGTCTTCAGAGGATGCGTCAAGACCACAGAAGCAGCCCCCCTTCTTTACCACAATATATGCCTCCTGCATAGAGAGTGGGTGCTGTCCTTGCATGTTTGTCTCCCAGTCATCTTGATCATGGGTTGTCCAGGTCCGTCAGCTACTGTAGAGTACAGTGTACTTGTGGGAGTGGGGACATGTAGGGGTGCAGTCTGTATATGGCTGTTTCAGGATGTTGAATGCATGTTGAATGAGGGTGTGTCAGGGCCTGTGGAAGCAGGCGTAACCATATCATATTGGTGTAGTTCTGACACTGGGGTTGGTGTGAGGGAGAGAATGGTGACTTGGGGAATCAGGAGTGGATACTGGAGGAACAGGAGTGACATGAATGCCATCCTCATTCCCATATGCCAGATTCAATTACACATAAGATCTCTTCCTAATAATTTTACTGGGCATGCAGGGGAAAGCAAAAAAAAATGTGTTGTGGTTTGTGAGTTAATTCTGTTAACAATGGCTGTGTAAGTGCTGTAAGATAGGGGTCCCACTGACTCCCATACTGACTGAGTTTGAGCTGAAGGAGGGAAGTAGGTGGCTTTAGACAGGAGAACGTTGCTCTGTGTCTGCCAGCATTACATTTGGTTTACCTTGAATAGTGAGGTAATGAGGGGTTCTGTGGTCAGACCAAAATGAAAATCAGTGGGAGGAAACACTTCATTGTGGACCCTGTTGGTCATACCATTGCTGTTGTAGGCCTGATTAGCGGGGTCAGTGGCCATGGCTCCCGGGTGTGATTGGGGTGAGGGTTTCTCCCTGGCCCTCTAGGGGGCTGTGCTGGGGGCTCTTGGCATTCTCTTGCATAGTGGCCTTGCTGACCACAGTTTGTAGCAAAGGAAGTAGGGCTTTGAGGTCCTTCCTCCAGGCCTTGACCTAGTCTTTCCTCCTCCTCTCTGAAAACCTCGCCCTCTTCCTCTTGTGGGCCATTTTGCTGGCTCGTGTTCGCTGGCCATGGTGGTGTTGTGTGTGGTGGCCAGGAAGCTTGTGCTCTCTGTAAGAGTTGAGTGACTGCTTCCAACACTGGGGCTTCTGACTGTTGGGGGTTCTGTAGACTGTCATTTGTTTAGCTTTGCTGGGCTTGGGCTTGTTTTAATTCTTCCAGTTGTTTCTTTAACAATTGAGTTTGTAGTCTTTTTAATTCATCTTCTTGTTGCTCTGCTCCTTTTTGGTGTTTTGACAGGAAATGACGCACATTCTCGCCCCATGTGCTCGGTCATTGTTTGCGGGCCTCTATCTTTCACCTCCTACTACTCCTCCTAACTGTGTCTGAACTGCTGTGGTTATCCCCCTAGTACCCCATGGCGGAACAGCGCCACTGTGGCGGCGGACTGGTCCCACGGTTCCCTCATAGCACGCTGCCAAATCTTTTTTGCTCTATCTGCATAGGCATCAAAATTTTCATCACTTAGTCTTTTTAAATCATGCCATGCTGCATGATCCCCAACTGTGGGATACATGCGGTGCAGCTCAGCCCAAATGCCAGGGGTACTGCTGATGCAGGCACTGATGCGGGAACAGTGGGTCCAGCTCCCCCTCTGGTGAGGGCAGCACTAGCTTCATCTGCTCCCATTACTCTACCCAATACTGCTCTGAGATCTCCCAAACACAGCTGCACTCCTGCTGTAAGACTATTGAAAGCTGTGAGGAAATGCTCAGCCCCTCCTGTCAGGGAGGGGAGTTTTGCACACAGAGAATCTAAGTCACCAAAACTGTAAGGGGTGTACATCAACAGTCCTCCTCCTCCTCCTACTGGGCGGAGTGGGCATTGTAGCCCCGCCTCTGGTGTGTGGCGCGTCTGCTCTCCCTCACTGAGCTCATTTACTGTTAGACGCAGCTGCTCTTGCTGCTTTTTTATCTCTCTGAACTCTTTGTTAAGTTTTCCCTTATTCTAGTTGATCTTCGCAGCATAACTTCGTCAGGGTCCTCGTTGGTAATTTACCTTTAAATGTGCCTGCTACAAAAACGTCTTGAGGACTTTGTGATCTAGATCTGGGCCTGCGTTTATGTCGTTTTTAGTCCTTTCCCTAGAGCTGGAGCTTCTGTCTGTTTGCTCACTTTCCCTGCTGCTGTCTGACTGTTCGCTATCTTCCTTACTTCCTGAGTCTTGTGGGGTACTATGGTGAGGTGGACTGGGTCCTTTTACTGACATGTGAAAATGCTCTGGATTTTGTTGGCAAAAAGACGCTGAATATGGGTACTAGCTTTGCTTGGGCCGGCTGGGACTGTAGCCGCTGGTTGGTGGAGCCGCTGCTGCTCCCCCTGACGCTGACTGTACCATTAAATTTAGATAACATTCTAAATCCTGTACGCGGCCCTCTAATGCGGTATCAATGGGTCCTGTGGTACGTCTATTTGTAATGCATTTGGCTGTAAATGGGCAGTTACCACTGGGGCTTGGACTGTGGGTTTGATGCCGTTGGACCTGTATACGGCGGCGGTGGAGCGGAATTCTTAGGTTTCTTATGTGGGATAAAAAGGGTTTGTTGGCGGGGGCGCCCCAGCGGCAGCGGGGTTTTCTCTGCGCTAACGGTTTTATTCTGTTCAGCTTCTGTCTCAGTTTTTGGTGAACTTTTGTCATCTTGTTTTGTCAATCCCAATTGTTTCTGTATTGCATTTGTCATTTTCAACCCCACCCCCATATTTCTCTTTCTGCGCTTCATACTCCTTCTGCTTTGGTTTAGTCAATTTAAACCATTTTCTTTTCTTTCCTCCTCTGCCTGCCTTTCCACATACTCCAACTTACTTTTTTCATACTTCACTATTTCATTCACTTCTCCGGGGACGGCGCCCCTTCTCCCTCAATCCATCCTCCTCTCTCCCATTCTTTCACAATCTCTTTTGCTACTTTCTCCTCTCCTTTACTGCCATACTTTTTCACTGCCCCTACTAACACTTTACCATAAGGGTCGTCATTTTACAACAAATAAGCAGTGAGAAAAAATCCAACAAGCCAAACCACAACAAAAATCACACATGCAACAACGAACAACTTTTTCATTAGACTCCATCTAGAGCCTTTTTATGTACATCTCTATAATCTTTACAACTTAAAAAGTGACCTCTCACTCCTTCGCACAATACACTCGCGGTGGACTCGTATATTACAATGACAATCTGTTAACTGCAACTCTTTTTCAGGATGTTCACACAGAACCAAGGGTGGCAATTCACAATCACTCATCTGAACTATCTGTCCTTAGCAGTCTCCTACCTCGTCAACCATCTGGACGTATTTCCTCTGACTATTTGTCCCTTTTCCCTCCCCTACCGCCACCCGTATTATTCAACAATTCTCTTACAACTCTCTAGTTGTTTTTCTCTGTTTAATCACATCACATGCCCCAACATTTCATCTGTTTATATCCCTTTAATTACAGCACATTCAATCAATACATTTCGCTTAAAACAACACTTACGACAGTTGAAATGTGATCACATCAATTTAGTTTTCAGCCATAACAGAATTTTGATTTTAAACAGGCTTCTGCTTACCTTTTTTTGTTGAGAGCTCTCAGTGATCACACCAACGAATCGCAGTATCGCCGCTCAGTCCCCTTCACGGGCTGCGGGATGTCAGTCCGGTGGCTGAGCTGAACCGGACCGTGGACACAATGCCAAGGTCCAGTTGGATTCCCCTGTCCAATTACGTTATCACGTCGGGGGTCACCAAATTTGTTGGGGAAATCCTTCTATAAACTGACAACTGACTCCATGATGTATTAACACAGCGTTTATTCTTGTGGTCAACAGATGAAATGCGTTTCCGAGCAGTTACACGTGCACGGACCTGATGGAGACTTGTCTAGTACAGAGGTCCCCCAAAAGGCACTTAAACAATATTGTGCTCAGGGTTATATTGGTTCCCCTTGTGGGGCCTGATTGGTCAGCTATACTGTTGCTGGGTTACACTCTCTGCTCTGCCTCTTCCCTCTTTCTTCTTATTATTTTCAGTTATCATTTACCTCACCAGACAGCTATGTTCACTCCCTCCTTAGTTTGTATGTCCTGTTCTCTGAGTTATCAGACCGTCCTGAACTTCAGTGTCCTTGGCCTCACCATCTCCTCCTCCCGTGCTCACTGTAGCATATCTGACTAAGATAGCCCTGTCTGTTCTCTCCCTCCTAGCTGTAACCCAGCTGCAAAGCATAATGTATAATATGTCACACATACACACACTCTTATTTAGTCTTTGGTTAATTCAGTATATACTTTAAGCCAGCTTTTACGTGGCCGTTCCTGAGTGCCCTGTTCATCACCACCTCAGTCATTGTATTATTTTCCCACACTAGCGTGTGCAGTAACACACATCAAGTACAATCCAGGACCTGCCTGGTGTGCAGCTTCATACAGAGACGGGTACTATCAAGAGGGGGATGTTGTCCTGACCAAGTATCGCTGTGCCAGAGTGTCCACTCTCTGGAATTCTTTCATTGCCACCTGAACAGGTTCATTCTATCTAAGTAGTATGTGTTTCCTGATTGTACTTTTGTTTTTGAATGGTAATGGACATATTTTAAAGAATAATTTCAGAACTGTGCTGGAATTTGCAATAAAAAACCTGACCTTTCCCATTTTGACAAACTGTTTTGATCACTTGAGGTATTTCAATGAAGTCTTTGGTCTTGGACAGTTACCTTGCAATCTAAAACTGTATATCCTATTGTCTCTGGAACAATAGTTGGCAGTTGGAGGAGTATGGCTCTTTACAGTGAATATGCAAAGAAGATGTTCACAAGTTCAGTCCAGGTAAATGCTCAGCCCATATTCACATAGACCTAAACCTACTCACTTATTGCTGGTTACAATATTTTAATAATCAACAATGCCAGAGAAAAATGACAAAGAGTGATAACAGTTAACAAGCATTACGTTAGTTAAGGTCCCTGTGTGTGTTACGATGTGACGTACAGTCATGTGCAGGTAGTGTGGCCGAGCGGTCTAAGGCGCTAGATTAAGGGTCCAGTCTCTCTGGAGGTGTGGGTTCAAATCCCACCTCTGCCATTTGCAATTGTTGCATTGCTGGAAGGTAACCATGTGATGACTTGGCGTTCGGATGAGGTTTTCCCTTGTGACATAGCTTAGTGAAGTACCTAAAGACCCCTTTCTGACTCTGGATTTTACATCTGTACTTGCAATGCCCTGTTTTTAATGACCACCCAATCGTAAGAGTTCAATGTGAAATACTCATTCAGTGCCAAATTGTCGGTAACTGTGACGGGGCGCATGTCAGCCGTCACGGTAGAAATAGGCTACCTATACCATCAAAAGACTGAGACTGCAGGTATATGTTATATGCCCGTATATGGTTAACGTGTTCATATGTTTCATACATTTTTTACAATGTTTAAAATCTTCAGTTAACCTAGCCAGTCTCCATTTCCCCACAGTAATCTCTTAGCTTTCTTTTGCGCACATTTAAACATCTAAACTACGGTGATTTACCTGCTTCTTTGAACCTGTGGCCTTGTCCAGCAGAGCAGAGTGGCGCAGCGGACGCGTGCTGGGCCCATAACACAGAGGTCGATGGATCAAAACCATCCTCTGCTAATTGCTATGCTTTGTCTCCATAGAAAGTCAACTCCCAGGCTGTTGAAAATTAACAATGCATCTGTTTGTGAAGTGAAATGTTTCCTCCTGCTGAAGGGTACAGTCTTTATGTTATGTTTATTTCATCCATTAAAATGGAAATTAGAGTGCTCATACCCGCTGTAACACCCATTAAAACTGGAGCATTAATACTGTCTAAACACAGTACAATAAAACTGTAAAATGTTATGTTTAAAGTGGTTGTTGTGCTGTCTATGATAGCCTGAGGTATAAAAGGTAGAGCATACCGCTTAGTTTGTGTCACAGGAGGTCTTAGTCTAACACTACGCTCCATAACCCTTCAAGTCAGATTACCACAGGAGGCCTTGGTCTACTACTATGTTCCATAACCCTATCAGTCAGATTAACAAAAGAGGTCTTAGGCTGAATCTCATTTCTCTATCTTACCCCTACCCCTTTCCCAAGTCTTGCGCATTCACGTGAGTCCCAATAATTTTTTTGATCGAGGGGTAAGGGGTGTATGGCCCTAGGAACCATAGACAATGAATGAAAAAAATCAAGGGAGAATGCCATTTTACTTGAAACTGAGGGGTAGCAATGTACATTGTGCAACAGGCAACAATGGCTACTGCATCGACCAGAGAGATGCATTTCTGGTATTTTCGGCTTAAATAATTGATTTAAAAATTACGACAGTCTTGTTTTGTGGTCTATACAGCCCTGTCCATATATGCTTGCAACCATGTTCCTAACTGAAAATTTCTAAAAATCGCTTGCTTGCTATGCTAACGCTAATCTCTAACCGCTAACGTTAACGTTGATTTTTACAACAGTCCCGCATTTCTCTGCCTTAAATGGACTGTATACATTGCATAGACTATGTATATTAATAATAACAGTCTATGATACATCGCTACGTGCTTTACATAAACTGCCCTGAATCAAACAGGAGGACACAACAGCTGATCCACTTTCAGGATGAAAACAAGCAGATGTTTCTTAAATAATGTGTTCATGTTGTACCCATTTATCATTGCATTGGTACTCTATTATTGTAATCATTTCTAATTAATTCCTGTTAATGCACTTGTGTATTGTTGTTGGTTTTGATACGGGACACTGATGATATGGGGGGGGGGGTACTGCCCAACAGGCATCAGACTGGTCAGGAATATCCGAATAGCTGTAGTTAATTTGTTTGTTTTTGGTCTTGTGTCTTCTTTTTAGTTTTACACATTTGTGGAGAGTTAGCCAGAGTGGCTAAGATGGTGGTGGGTAGGCAGACTCAAACATTGCACATTTTCAAAGGTGATTAGTTTATTTCCATGGTCTGCAGTACACAGATAATTAACCCATCAAACTTAAAGACAGTGGCACATTAAACTAATAGCAGCAATAACAGACACATTTTCCTGGCAACACAGCCTCGCCTCCATCTCTCCTCCCAGGAGCACAAATCCCACCATTTATATAGGGTTGTCAATTCCCCCCCCCCCCCCCCCCCCCCCCCACTGCTTCAGTCCATCCCATCCTAAAGCAGGTTGATCTACTCCATAACCTTACTATCTAGCCATCTCTTAACCTATGGAACTTGGTCACCAGTTCCCTCCTATCCTGCTGACTACAAAACAGGTCAGGATTTTTCATACCTTTTTATATACACAACCAAAAACAACCAAAATAAACATTCCTATACAAAAGAAAACCCTCTACTTGGTTTGGCCCGGTGATGTCATCCATGACAACCCTATTCCTATGAAACATAAAATACTTAGGCCGGCCCCTATTTCTACTTAATGCTGATCATCCACATCTCATCACCCCCATAGAGCCAGTGAATCTCAGTCCACCAGGTGGTTCAGGCATCTGGTAAGGATGCCGCCTGGGGGCCTCCCTCGGGAGGTGGTCCAGGCATGTCCAGCTCGGAGGAGGCCACAGGGAATAGCCAGGACTAGGTGGAGGAATTACATCTCCAACCTGGCCTGGGAACGCCTCGGGATCCCCCAGTCGCTCGGAAAAGGGAAGTTTGGGGTCCCTTGCTGGAGCTGCTTGACAAAGATGGATGAATGGTTGGAACCCTGTTCACTAGCTCATTGTAATCTTGCATGACAGACCAACCTGTAGGAGGTGCTGTGGCTTAGTGGTTAAAGCACCTGTCTTGTAAACAGGAGATCCTGGGTCCAAATCCCAGCAGTGCCTCATTGTCAGTTCATATTTATGTTATCAGCACTACAAAGAGTGCATATATTTGTTATTTATTTTTGCTATAGTGCTTAACAAGCATTATTTAATTTTGCCCAGTTGTGGCCTGTTGAGGGGCAATACATATCTGAAGGGAAATGGATTGGACCTATTTTTAATGCTTTCAAAACCTTGTTCTGTTGGGGCTGAATGTGGCCCCTGTGTACACCATGACCCTGTGACATCACTGTCGGGTGGGGTTTCAGGTGCATGTGATGCTGACTGAAGTCAGAGGTGAAATAAACATGAACTTTACCAGCCAAGGCACTTTGGGCGCTGACTGCCTGATTTTAACGTCTTCGATGCTGCTGGAATCAAAATTAATATATTGATGCTTTGATATTAGTTGACTATATCGGGATATGCAACTGAAGGAAGATTCACCGGGTTGTCATGGATCTAAGAGGGAGCCAACTCGTAAGGATCTGCACCACCAATAAACTGTAATTTCTCAAAATATCATCCTCCCCTAAATGTGACTGAATTCTTATTTATTCTGTAGTTAGAAATCGCTGTGAGCAGGGTTTGAACCTGCGCAGGGAGACCCATTGGATTTCAAGTCCAACACCTTAACCACTCAGCCATCACAGCTGTAAAAGGTGTTCAGTTTTACAGCGGAGAACCCCTGATGCCTGACAGACTCCATTCAGACCAATCAGACAAAGATAGAGCCTATCTCACAAGTACCTTGGGCAGTTCTGAATGACTGATGGGGATTCCCAAGCACTTAAGTCCCAAAGGATCATTCAAATCTTGAGGGTATTTCAGGTGTAATGTGGGTAGTTAATCCACCCACTTTAGATGATCTGATTCATTTCCGAACCAGTCCAGATTAATAATTAACAAGTTATTGAATCACATGTCAATGAGAAACATACATGTGTACAGACAAGGCTAGCAGCAACAGCGCCGCGTCAGAAAATATTTTGGTGTGCAAAGACCAAGAAAATGCCATGCAACAGAAATGCCATGCTCACACCACACAGGCAGTGTGCAGGAGGCCTTACCCCTGACTTCCTCTAACTGCGGATCCACTCCGCTTCGTGTCTACTCCGTGATCCGCAGTCCGTCAACACCCACCAGGTCCGGATTTGTTGCAGGCCATGACGGACCACTGAAGTCACAAGGACCCACTGGATTTCGTGAATTCATGTATGATCACGCGATATAACAGGATGTAGTTTCTATAAACAGAACCACAAAACCTGATGAACGAACTAGCTCAAACTTGCATTGCTCTGAATTTCATGTGTTTTCATGTAGAATCTTGAGCCTGTGTTGATGTAATGTTTCTGTGTAAATTTAACATGTCTTTTTCATTTGCTACCAGGGCTTAATGAGTGGCATGGGGATTGGGTAGACATGATGATGGGATGCAAACAGAGGTAATGACTGCAACAACAAGGTGCTGCAGGGATTTGAACCCTGGATCTCCTGTTTACTAGACAGGCACTTTAACCAGCTAAGCCACAACACCCTCTTGAGTACTACTCACAAACAAAACAACAAACTTACTCTCATTCAGAAGCCATAGAAGAGCGGTGCAAATATTTCATCAGAGTGATGGCTTGTGATAAGAAATTGGTCCTGACTCTGTTGGTTTTGGCGTAAAGTGCTCTGTAGCGCCTACCAGAGGGGAGAAGCTGGAACAGGTTGTGTCCGGGGTGAGTTGGGTGAGAGGGTGCGAGGCCATCCGTCATCACCTGCACACTTGATGAGTGTCATCGGTGGAAGTCTAAACCAGTGATTCCCAAAATGGCTGACCTAACAGCGTACAGCCCACCTGAACTTTTTAAAGCCAGCATTCCACTCCACTAGTATAGACTGTTTTCAGCCACATATAATGTTATTAGACAACATTGCATGTCACTTTGTTGTACCTGTTAAGAATCACAAATCATATGCATACACTTCATTAAGCGAGAACCAGGCACTGCTGGGATTTGGACCCAGGATCTCCTGTTCACAAGACAGGCGCTTTAACCACTAAGCTACAGCGCCTTCTACAGATCAGCCTGTCTTGCAAGAATACAATGAGCTAATGAACAGTGCTAATAAAATAAAAAGAAGACCATGGAATATAAGTGTAACTGCTTAACTGTGTAACTAATTAAACAGGATGCACCATCTTCGTCCCCATCCCTTTCTGGCAGCCATATTTGATAAGAATGGCCAAGCAACCAAAGGAGCGAATGTGAAGTAGGTAAGGGAATGTACTGTTGAAAGTCGGTGTGCAAATGTGTGCTGATGACTGTGTAACCCTTGCAAGCAACTTATCTTACCACCCCCCCCTAAGCTACACCACCACAACAAACAGCAAAAAAACAAAACAAAAATCAATATCCCCAATATCGAACCTACACCTCCAGTGGAGACTGCGACCTGAACGCAGCACCTTGGACCGCTCAGCCATCCTGACTGAATATTCCAACGTGTAGTAGGATCTCTCACAGAAATAATAATATGGTAAGTCAACTATGTCATGATATAGTAGGTTCTCAGTCATCCAGGTCATAGTTATCAAAGGAAAGTTTCGCTATTGTCAGCCCAAATATATGGGTGTTTATGGGGACATGGAAGAAAGTCACCAGTGTGGAAATGTGCTTGACAATGGCAATACATTGCGCGGGATGTGAAGGCATCTCACCGACTCTGTACCCCAATGTGCAATGCAGGCTAAATCCTGTGGTGGGAACAGAGGTGGGTAGAGTAGCCAAAAATGTTATTCAAGTAAAAGTACTGTTACTTTAGAATAATATGACTCAAGTAAAAGTAAAAGTAGTCATCCAAATAATTACTTGAGTAAGAGTAAAAAAGTGCTTGATGAAAAAACTACTCAAGTAGTGAGTAACTGATGAGTAACGTCTGATTTATTTCTTAACACAAGCATCAATCAGACAGACAAAAATACAAAATAATCATATTTAGGGAAATTATAGTTCATCCAATCAATAGAATAAATTAAAATGTATTTATTAATAACAAAATAGCTTAAGTGAAGAGACTTGTCACATCAAATTTGGATGGATACTGCATGTGCAAAACATACTGTATGTAACTTAAAAGACAAACATCCTTCCTCCTGGTCTGCGTTGCCTTGGCAACGGTTGATTCTGACATCTTTGATTTGGTAAGACCGTAAACCTAACCTCTCCCGGCGCTGAGATCGAGTATGGTCACGTGACTGCACAACAACGTTTGATTGGTGAAACACAGTCACGTGGTAGAGTCTTCAGCGGAAGACTCTCTCTCTCTTTCAAAATAAAACATTAAAATGAGACGTACGCTGGGGTAAAAACAATGACGCGTAGAATACCAAAGAGGTAAAAAGAAAAGTAACAAGCTCATTGTAGCCTGATGTAGCGGAGTAAGAGTATAGTTTCTTCTTCACTAATCTACTGAAGAAAAGTAAAAGTATAGTGATTTAAAACTGCTACTAGATGTACAATCTTTTCAAAAACTTACTCAAGTAAATGTAACGGAGTAAATGTAACTCCTTACTACTCACCTCTGGGTGGGAATCAATATCCACCAATGTTTCTGTCCAAAATGTCCACCTGTGTCCAGACATGTGCCTACTAGATGGGAAATAGACTGACATTTGGGTCAACATTGTGGAAATATCTTCAATATGTTCAACTAAGTCTAAATTTGGAGCTCTTTTAAGTTAACGTGAAGTACAGGTCACAGCTCAACATGCCACCACCAACATACTGTTTTCAGTCAAACAGCCAAGAATATTTTACCCGTTAGCCTAGATGTGGACAGTGTAGAGGTTGATTTTTTTATTCCCACCAGTACTCTGGCTTAAAACCAGGCTCCACCGAGACTTGAACTCGGATCACTGGATTCAAAGTCCAGAATGCTTACCATTACACCATGGAACCACTGTTCTGAAAGGCAACAGTGGTTTGCCAGGCAGCTTCTTCCATAATATTAACACTTATGCTATTGAAGACACAACAATTACTGGCTAACTTAAGTCATTTAGTAAGCTAAGCGTTCACATAGGATGTGGAACAAGGCAAGTCAAGAATAGGTTTTAAAGCTCTTGCCATAAACAATGAATATAGCAGTAGATAGGTCTACTGTGTACACATGGTAACTTTACATGGGTTGATAATGCAGATGCTCACAAAAGGTACGGCTGTACTTGCAATTCAGTATCTTGCCCAAATTAATGTCCACTATAATGTAGAGAATAGCTGAGTTCAAGCTTCCCAATACCATGTCTCTGAAACTAGTTCTAGAAGGAAACAATTCATGTAAGAAGTGGGATTTGAATCCAAGCCCCCAGTGGAGACTGCAACCTGAACCCAGCGCCTTGGAATGCTCAGCCATCCTATCTTTGTCTTGTTTATCCTTATCTTCTTTAATAGTTTTTTTAATAAATTAAAACATAAAAAATATGACTAACATGGGATTTTTTTTTTTTTTTTTTTTTTTAGTACTTTAGTACTAGTACTTTTACTTTAAATACTTTAATTACATTTAGCTGTATATACTTGTCTACTTGTACTCAAGTAAGATTTTTAATAAAGCATTATTACTTGTACAATGAGTATTTTTATATTGTTTTACTGGTACTTTTACATAGTAAACCTTCTGTGTACTTTTTAAACCACTGCACACATTGCAATACAATACATAATGATAATGCAGGAATTAACATGAAATCTAAATGTCTTTACATTTGACTGTGATTAATTACACTCTTTAGTGGACTCTTATCTTATCAACTAAGCTCAAGATCTCAATGATACTGGAGTGCTTCCACTACGGTAACATTCCAGCAGGTGGATATTTTACTGTTTACCACTGTTTGGCTGGCCGACTGACGTACTGAGTAGGAGTGCCAATCAGGAGAGGTTTTATGACACGGACTACAGATCGAAGTCCACTTGTGGGCCTCAAACAACCATCAGTCCACCTGGGCTGTTAAGCCTGCCAGACGGCCTTTCTGTGGCTCTCCTGGGGTGTCTGTCTGGTGTCTTGATCTCTGCAACAATGAAGATCAGGCTGGACTGACTCTGAAGCTCATGTCCTATAGCCAGAATGGACCTAACTGATTATCACCCACAGCAGCCACAGCAACTTGTCCACCACCCTGGCAACAACCCAGAGGATCTGTTAATTTTGGAAGGATCATCAACATGTGAGTATAAGATTGTTGAGGTTGAGATTGATAGTGCCCTCCTAGGCAGGCCTCGGAAAAACATAAACATGTTTAAACATCTTACTTTCTAAATCTTTTTTTTTTTTTTTTTAAAGGTAAAAAAGAAAAAACAAAACAGGACACATGGGATTATTTTTAATGTTATATTAATAAATAATGTTACAATTATATGGCTAAGTAAGCAATAAAACCTTTAAATGAGCCCTTCCTGTTTGTTTTTGTTATGTATCGGCAAGAAGTATTACGCTTTTGGGTCGTCTGTCCATCTCTACATCAGAATCAGAAATACTTGATTGATCCGTGAAGGGAAACTCTGGAAGAGACTGCTTCTTTGAGCCAGTAACCTAAGGATTCTGGATTTGTGCCTCTAAAGTCCGCCGCACTAACAACTGAGCTATTGAAGGTCAACAATGTTTATGAACTCACTTCCCATTCTTGTTAATGTGATAACACAGGACCCCCTGGAGGGAATTTCGGAATCATCAGGGGCTGTAGCTCAGTGATAGAGCACACTTCACAGTCTCAATGCCCAGATGTATTACAAGATTTGAAGTGAACATTATATAGCACAGCGATGGTGGTATAGTGGTGAGCGTAGCTGCCTTCTAAGCAGTCGACCTGGGTTTGATTCCCAGCCATAGCAGTAGCTTTCTTTGATTGATGTTACTTGCTTTATTTAACAAGAAGTCAGCAGAAAGGTTACTTGCCCAACCTGGTTGGATAAAACATGAGTTCTCTTTGGGCTGCATGATTATGGCCAAAGTGATAATCACGATTATTTTGATCAATATGGAGATCACGATTAATTATCACAATTATTTGTTGATTTTCTACTCCAAAGTGCTGGAAAGGAAGGTTTCACCAATTTTTGAACCGCAGGTTATCAAGGAACAATCTCAGCAAGGTGATTGATGGATGATTACAGTTACTTCACCAAGTTCAGCCCAAATGACACAGCTGCAAGACATCACCTTGTTTGGCTTCCAGCTATGTAATAGATGCAGATGCCAGTGGTGGGATTTGAACCCACGCCTCAAGAGAAACTGGAGCTTTAATTCAGCGCCTTAGACCGCTCGGCCACACTACCTGCAAGCAAATGGCAGCTTTGATGGCGGCAAAGGTGAGCCACTGATTTGCAAAGTCTATAGCTTTGAAACTGCTCCATCACCGCCATGTTTTGAAACCATATGCAACATAAATATTACATATTTCACCTAGGTTTCTTCTTTTCTTCAGTGATCTCAGAAAAAAGTAAAAAGTCTGAACATACTAAGGGGATTTAGCTCAGTGGTAGAGCGCATGCTTTGCATGTATGAGGGCCTGGGTTCAATCCCTGGCCTCAAAGGATTGGCTGAAGGTTCCTTTCCACCACCTTGGAGTAGACCAGGGAGGCTGAGCAGAGTGATACACCAGTTGCAAGGTCTACAAAATGTTAAACTTTGCCACCCGTAAGCTGTTGGAACCTTTGTTGCCACCTTCCCTCAAAATGTGAATCACAGAATTTCCATCCCCTGAGCCCAAACAGCAGAGTGGCGCAGCGGAAGCAAGCTGGGCCCATAACCCTGAGGTTGATGGATCGAAACCATCCTCTGCTAAATCTCATCATTTGTTGGCTGGGAATCCAACACCGGTCATTTGCTTGGAAGGTAGCTATGCTCACCACTATACCACCATCACTGGGCAATACAATGTTCACTGCAAATCTTGCAACACATCTGGGGCCTGTTGCACGAAAGTAGAATAAAGATATCCAGGATAAGTGAAAAAGCGCAGCTAGACTTAGTGTGACCTGCTCATCGCGGCTTAATTGGTTGCACGTTTGCCGAGCCAGGATGAACAGGTGGAGCTATGTCAAGCCATGGGGTAGATAGCCAGGATAAGTGCAAGTTCACGGCTTTCTCAAATAGACCACGTTATCGATCACAGATTTACTGATGCAGAGATGAGAAGACGCATGCGCCAACTGTGTCACCCAATGAGCAGCATCTTCTAATGGACAGTAACGAGGAGGGAAGAATATGTAAAAAGGGAAATACGGCTCTTATCAAACAGAGAAAAAAAGCCCAACATAGCGGACCCCACTGAATGTGTGGGGGTTTAAAAATATCTACTTTGCCTCAAAAGTGAGCAGAGGGAACTAATGTTCCTCGGGAAATGGACCCTACGGACTTTAGGCTTAATTTCAAACCCTTATTCACAACGTGAGAACATGTTTTACAACCATGCACAAATCTCTATAAGCTATATCTAATTATTTATACAATTAATGTTCATACAGAACAACCAGAAAGGGACAACAACTAGAAAAAAAAGTAAATGACTTCAATACACGCTGTGAACATATATGTAAAACAATATTCATGTTTTTTTATTCTTATGACAAGTGACCGCACCAAAATAAAAAGATTAAGAAGCATCGTGGTGTTCCCAGTGAGATGAATGTAAACTACACTACATACGTACTGTATATAGGCCACATTATTAGTCCGGTGATGTGAGACTTATTGAGAAGGTTATGAAACTAATGTAAGCTGTAACAAAAAACAATAGGCCCACTTATTAAGGAGTAACACAAACTACCCTTCATTAGAGAAGGACAAGCAACAAGAAAATGAAATCATGAATGTATTGGTCTCTGACCAGTCTGCCATTAATATTATCTGGGAACATCGCTACATTAATATCGTCACACTTAATCTCCGGAGCGCGTCCTGTAGAAACCTGAAGCTGAGACCACGGACGCTGCGCTGCTCATCTCTACTTTTACAGAGAGAGTGGACACTGATGCGACTCGCAAGTCTGCTGGCAGGCAATACCAGGCACCGGGCAGCAGCCACTGGGCAGCGGCGGCCACCGGCCACCGGGCAGCGGCCACACGCCAGGCAGCCTCGACACACTACCGTCCCACCGGGAAAAGTCCCACTCCACATCAGGATGCCAGTGCAACCATTTCTAACATCTAAACAAATGTAGTAGGGTTTAAATCAAACTCGCGAAACCAAAAGTGACAAGTAGGCTAATGCATGTTAATAAAAATAAAGCAGAACACATGCAGAAGACAACGCAATAACTGTTAAACACGTTTATTTGGGATCAGACGGCAGCTGATTTGACACATGAGACTCCAGGATTAATCTTAGCCTGGCTGTTAGCCTGCTCTGGACCAGGCTAGCCACAAAAAATAAATCTCCATGGTTACTTGGCTGGGCTTAATTCAATCGGGTTTCGTGCAACCGAGTCCAAGCTAAATTCATCCAGGATAACTTGAATATCCCGGCTTAATCCCTTATCCTAGTTTCGTGCAACAGGCCCCTGCAGTCAGGAGAAAGATGCTTTTATTGTTTTAATTTGGAAATATTCACCTCACCCAAGAGGGAGGGAGCGGTTTATGTAAAGGTAAATGTCAGACAAAAACAAGCAGTGTTAAAAAAAAAAAGTACTGAGGTAGTAAATATTAACAGCTAAATGTACTTAAAGTATCAAAGTAATATGTGACACGGAGGCCCCTTGGAGAGATACCTGCTGCTGTACAAGTTGCTGATCTTCAGCTCATTAGATGGTCAGTTAGCTCCATCTAGTGGACAGATAGTATAACTCCATCATCTGATGGAACTCAGTACACAGAGACCTCAAACTGTCTGACAACAACAGGAAGGTGACAAATGTGAAGGAGGATCAGTCATTCCTGGAGTCTGAACTGGTCTGATGGTGGTTACTCTGTCTGTCACAATAACAGAAAAACAGTCCTCACTTCCTGTTCTGTCTCTAACAGAGTAGCAGTGTATGTGGACGTTCCAGCTGGCTCTCTGTCCTTCTACACAGTCTCCTCTGACTCACTGATCCCCCTCATCACCTTCATCACCACATTCACCCAGCCTCTCTATCCTGGGTTTGGGTTCTGGCCTGGTTCCTCAGTGTCTCTGTGTCCTCTGCAGGACTGAGAGTCTCTCCTGTGGACAGAACCACTGACTGAAGATCATCTGCTGAAATCAAAGTTCAGTCTGTTCACCATCACACACACTCTGCACTGTGAAGCAGATCTGATCAGATATATCCCCAGTATCTACTCCAGCGCCTACCACGGACCCTCTTCTCCCTATCTGGCCTGACCTCCCTTCCCCTCCTCCACACTGCCTCCTCTCCCAGTTTGAACTGGTCACCACCCCCGATATCTCTAAACTCATTAGCTCTTCCAAACCCACTACCTGCTCACTGGACTCCCTACCTACTCCTCTCTTGAAGTCATGCCTCCCCGTCCTTTCCCCCTACCTCACTAACCTCTTCAACTCCTCTCTGTCCCTTGGAACTGTCCCCTCTGCTTTCAAAACAGCGGCTGTCACCCCGGTCCTTAAGAAACCTGGTCTGGATCCCTCTTCCCTTAATAACTACCGCCCTATATCCAACCTCCCCTTTCTGTCTAAAACCCTCGAACGTATAGTTGCCTCACAATTACAAACTCATCTCCTTGCCAATAACCAATTTGAACCCTTCCAATCTGGTTTTCGCCCCCTCCACAGCACAGAAACTGCTCTGCTCAAAGTCTTCAACGACCTCTCACTTCTGCTGACACCGGTTCCCTCAACATCCTTATTCTTCTTGACCTGAGTGCAGCCTTCGATACTGTGAGCCATAACATTCTGCTCACCAGACTCAAAGACCTTGGTATCGAAGGTACTGCACTCACCTGGCTCCGTTCCTACCTCTCTGACAGATCTCATTTCATCTCCCTTCATAACCACACCTCTGCCACTGCCTCAGTCACCCAAGGCGTTCCCCAAGGCTCCGTACTCGGCCCCCTTCTTTTCATCATCTACCTCCTCCCCCTTGGTCAGATACTCCGCCATTTCAACCTGAACTTCCACTGTTATGCCGATGACACCCAGATCTACCTCAGCACCAACTCCCCCCACAATCCCCCCCTCTCCCACATCAACTCCTGTCTGTCAGCAATCAAAACCTGGATGCACCACAACTTCCTCAAACTAAACAGCAATAAAACAGAATTCCTCCTCATCGGCTCCAAATCCACTCTCTGCAAAGCCAACAACCCCACTCTCATCATTGACGGCACCATCGTC
Source organism: Etheostoma spectabile (assembly GCF_008692095.1). NCBI lineage: Eukaryota > Metazoa > Chordata > Actinopteri > Perciformes > Percidae > Etheostoma > Etheostoma spectabile. The sequence continues at coordinate 23,076,963 of NC_045755.1, forward strand.
TCCCCATCTCCCCAGGCCCGCAACCTTGGTGTGATTTTTGATTCAACCCTCTCCCTTGAGCCTCACATCCGTCAAGTCATCAAAACCTCCTTCTTTCACCTTCGAAATATTGCTAAAATCAGACCCTCACTCACTCCCTCTGCTGCCGAAAGACTTATTCACGCCTTCATCTCCTCACGACTCGACTATTGCAACTCACTACTCCTCGGCATCAGCTCAACCTCCATCAAAAGGCTCCAACTGGTTCAGAACTCAGCTGCACGTCTCATCACCCGCTCCACATCCTGGCACCACATCACTCCGGTCCTAAAACAGCTTCACTGGCTTCCCATCTCTCACCGGATCACATACAAGATCCTGGTCCTCACCTACAAAGCCATCCACCACCTTGCCCCGTCATACCTCACTGTCCTCCTCTCCCCCTACCAACCTTCACGGGCCCTCAGATCCACCACAGCCGGTCTCCTCTATGTCCCCAAGTCAAAGCTCCGCAGTTTTGGGGACCGAGCCTTTTCCAGGGCAGCTCCCAGGCTGTGGAACTCCCTCCCCCATGAAATCCGCATCTCTGAGTCCCTCACCATCTTTCAGTCCCGTCTGAAGACCCATCTTTTCTGTTCTGCCTATCCTTAGGTATTTTTTTTTTTTTTTTTTTTTTTTTTTTTTGTTATCAAACACTGTCAAGCGACTTTGAGCTCGGGAAAAGCGCTATACAAATTCAATTTATTATTATTATTATTATTATATATCATAACAAGAGAGACTTTACCCATGTTGAACCCAAGGTTTCCCTCTTGCATTCAACATGATCAGTTTTCTGTGTGAGGTGGATCTCCTCATGTCATTTTGCTTCACAAAGTCATAATTAAAGCCAGAAAGTCAAAGGTATAACTACTAGGGGGGGCAGTAGCTCAGTCCGTAGGGAGTTGGGTTGGCTGATTTATTCATCTGACTTGTAGAATAACGTCAATGATCGACTTGTTTTAAATGTCGGGGAATGTGGAACAACTTAATGCAGAATGAGTTCAATAAAACAAGAACACATGCTGATTATTTGATGGATGTGTTCTTCCTGTTGTGTCTGTGTTTCAACTCCTAATTAAAAGGTAAAGTTTCCGTCCACTAAAGGTTCTGTTGTTGTCTCTGACAGACTCAGATTATTATTCTAAGAGTCTGACAACATTATGGGATGGATCCCTACAGAGATAGACCTTTAGTTAAAGAGTAAGATCCTTTTGGTTTAACATGAAACAGCCCCGAAACCACCGTCACCAAAACCACCAGACTCAATGTAAATAATCACTACTTTTAGCGTGTATAGAGCAGCATATCACCACCAGACTCCATGTAAATAATCACTACTTTTAGCGTGTGTAGAGCAGCATATCTCCACCAGGCTCCATGTAAATAATCACTACTTTTAGCGTGTATAGAGCAGCATATCTCCACCAGACTCCATGTAAATAATCACTACTTTTAGAGTGTATAGAGCAGCATATCTCCACCAGACTCCATGTAAATAATCACTACTTTTAGCGTGTATAGAGCAGCATATCTCCACCAGACTCCATGTAAATAATCACTACTTTTAGCGTGTGTAGAGCAGCATATCTCCACCAGGCTCCATGTAAATAATCACTACTTTTAGCATGTCTAGAGCAGCATATCTCCACCAGACTCCATGTAAATAATCACTACTTTTAGCGTGTATAGAGCAGCATATATATGTAAATGGGTGAATTAAGAGTTTATTTCAACCAGACCAGAGTGGTGATTGTTGGAACAGTGGAAAAATGAACCAAGACCGCTTTTTAAATATTTTTTTCCTTTTCTATCGACTATAAATGAGACGTTTAATATTCATAAAATTGCTATGTTATTTAAATGTTGCCTGGTGGAAACATATATTTGAAAACTTACACTATATTTAGTTATTTATCTATGTACTTACACATTTTTTAATATTTAAGTGCTGTATATTATTTAATACTCCAGTAAAACAGTCCAGTTGTTGAGTAATTGAGTAATTGTCCACCTCTAACTGATTCTTAAGTGAACGGGGAGCTGTTGTTCCCCTCCTGACCTCCAGGCGGCGACCTTCTTTCATTTTGAACTTTATTCTGAAAAACCCTGACTTGGAAGAAACCGGAAGTCTCGTTGCTTCACTGTGATCTCTGGCTGGCGGGAGAGCTGAGTTCTTTGTTATTAGCTAGTTTTAAGAAGACGGAGCTTCAGGTAAACACACGCACACACGTTAACACTTTAATAACGTCTCTTACATGGCTATCAAAGCGACTAGAAGCCGTAGCTACGCATGCGTTAGCCTCCCATTCGGCAGGGAAACAGGACGTCCGTTGCTGAGCAACCGTGTGCTCCGTGTGTTGCTACTCTACAGTTCGGTGGACTCGGTGCGATTCGGTAAACACACGTCACGTGGTGGGACCAGTCGCTTCTGCTTTACTGTTTCTAATATTCTAGAGCAGGGGTTCCCAAAACTTTCAGTGCAAGTGACTCGCGACCCCCCCCCCCCCACACACACACACACACACACACACACACACACACACACTATAAACATTGCGCGCAATCGCACACGCACTACAGGCGTATCCAAACATGAGCATATTGACAACACAAAATAACACAACAGCCATGACATTATTCTACAGTAATTTACTCATACTTTAATTTGAACTTAATCTCACCTAATGAGGTGGATGTGCAGTATGTTTGGAGCACAGCAAGTTAAAAAGCTCTATATTTTAATTTAAAATAGTTTTTATATACATTACACACTATAGACCCAAAAAAATAAAATCCCTTTTACCTATTTCGGCCATACAGTACTCGGCATTTCGTGGTGTTGGTTTTAATCTTTCGCACGGTTGAAGATGCGCGGTCCGAGGAGCAATGCGCACCACAGCAGACACCAACACGGAGGCAGTGACAGGTTAGGTTATAAATGTTCAAAGAAGATACTTTTAGGTGTTATTTGCATGTTTACATACCATATTTTTCAGATGTGAATGAAATAATTACGTTTTACTATGCACTGATATGAGTTATTGAAGCACCTGGGCAACTTAAGTGAATAATATAAAAACACGTTAAATTTTACATTTTGGTGTTATTTCGTTTTTCTAAAGATATCCTAACACAATACCTGCATTGAAATTGCAATTAGGTGTTTATCATGACAGATTATAGAGTTTAGAATCTTGGTTCCAGTACTTTTGGAATCCCGGCAGTTGTAGTGTTAATGTTGGAGACCGCTACTCGGAAAGAAAGAAAATCAAAACAGCTGTTCCCTTTTTATTTAGTTGCTTGGTTTTATTTTAAATTTAGCCACTAGTTTTATCTTGTGTTAAAATCATGGCTAACATGCTATTTCTAATTGTTTTTAAATTTTTATTTTATTTCTGGAAATCAACTCGCGACCCCCCCTCTCTGGCTCGCGACCCCCCTGGGGGTCCCGACCCCCACTTTGGGAATCACTGATGTAGTTTAATGTCATTGTTTTTTTGTTTTTTTCCTGCAGTATATGGTGAAGGATGAGAATGTGCCGCGTGACATCCATGTGTTTAAATGTGTTGTCCAAAGAGTGTCGGCTCAGAGCGGCTACCAAAGGAAAGAACAGGTGGCTGTCATGTGACCTGAGGCGGGAGAAGGAGCGTCACTTGGCCGAGGAGAGTCGCCTTCAAGCAAAAATACTATTACTGGAAGACCAGTTGTTTCTGGCCACAACAGTGTTTGATGGTTAGTGTTCGGGTGTAGTTGTGGTGTGCATGTTGTCTCATTTATAACTGGTCTTATGGTTGATTGTAGTATTTGTTAAACTGAAGTAAAAGTTACCATCTTACACTTAAAGTAATGTTACCAGCAATAGTTCAAGAAGTTGAACATGAATATTTACTGTTCTGATATTCATTATAAAATGTAAGTGTCCTTCTGTGTAACAGTCTGTTTACAATGTTGCATATGTAGATTGTGATTTTGGACAGTAAAAACTAAAACAGGGACGCTACATAAAGGTCGTTATTACTTGCATTTAATCTTCAAATATGCGTCACATCGCCTGAAATCTTAGACCCTCAGGATTCACAGCACATATTTTCCAATCTTGTTCCTCAAGCGAGAAGTCTAACTCTAAATTTGGGTGTTAACATTGTTCTGCAAAGTCTTACGAATCAAACCAGACCTCTCATGAGCCAATCTGTTCCCGGGATGCAGAGATGGACAGCTTGGAAGCCAATGAAGTCTGGGCATTCGATTTGGACCACCCTCGTTTTGATCAACAGTTATATCAACCAGTATCAATGTCATGTTGAGAGACCCTCCTAGCTCTTTAGCCTATGAAGAGACAAATCCATCCATACATGATAATATGCCATTGGGTTAGGGCGTGACCTAGTAAAGCCGTGCGTAATGACAATTAAGTCTGTGCATAAACCGTGCGCTCTCGCAGACATCCATTGTAGAGCATTGGTGCACGTATTGTTTATAAACAGAGCAACTTTTAGCGATTTGTCTACTAGCTGGAAACATTATTACACACTTGTAAAGATGTTTGGAGGAAAAAAGTGGATCATGGCGGAGGAGGCAGCAGCTACATTGGTCAAAAGACCAAATGAAGAAGTAATTTCCTCTTCTGAAAGTGAAGTTTACATACATTATTACATTATAATTATTTGAGTCGTTATAGTGTGAAAACTGATTTCTGTCGGAGTTTGTAAGCAAGGGGGAAGGGTGCTGTGTGTGTGCTTCTGTGTGCTTCTGTGTGCTTGTGGTTGAACATGTACTGTAACAGTGTGGATCCTTGTGTGGACCACATTTCTGTGCTTAGTCTTGACATCTATTGTAATTAACATAAATTCACCTGGGCCTTTATAGAAGATTACACTGTTTTCTTTCTTGTAACTCCCTTTCATACAGCAGATGAGATTTGGATACTTTCTCAGACTGTGAAGGTAACCACATGGTGGAGGCCCAGCCATTGTTTTGCTGCACCGTAAGCATATTCAACATAGAGTGTGTTGGGGTATAGCTCAGTGGTAGAGCATTTGACTGCAGATCAAGAGGTCCCCAGTTCAAATCTGGGTGCCCCCTGCAACGATGTGTGTAGGTAATCATTTTTATGAAAGTACTTGGTGATACTGGATAAAAGCATGCATGTAACTAATGTTGCTTCTTTCCAGAAGCCCTTGTGCTTTCTCCTCTCAGACTTCCTTGGATTGTGGTGGCACCTGAGTAGTGGATGCAGCTGCTGCCGTGGTCCTGCTGGACGCCCTGCACTATTACTGCTACTATTATTAGTAATAGTTCTATTACCTTTACTGCTGCCATAATTACCACCAGTCCTCTTTTCATTCCATTTTCTCTCCCTCTCTCTCTACTAAGTAACATTTGCAAAAGGTAGTGGTGGGATTTGAACTCACACCTCCAGAGAGACTGGAGCCTAAATCCAGCACCTTAGACCACTCAGCCACACTACCTGCACACACCATCACACCAAATCGTGACACACACACGGACCGTAACTAATGGTATGATTGTTAATGTCATTGGAAACAAACTTTTGCAAGGAAAAAGTCAATACTTTATTGAAAAAGGCCAGTACTTAATGTCTCCACCTGCTGAAGAGTAAACTTAACAGCATCTCAAATTTACTTCATCCATAAAAATAGAAACTGTGCTCATACCTGGCGTAACACCCATAAACACTGGAGCATAATACAATAAATATACTACACTACAGTACAAGTACATAAATACAGTAAAATAGAAAGTGTAAAACATGTACATTTAAAGTGCTTGTTGTGCTGTCTGAAAATTGAATTATCACTGAATAAAAGAAGAAACCTGGGTAAAACTTGTAATGGTAATGTTGTATATGGCTTCAAAACCTTTAAATGCAACTGCTGTGGCTGGAACTCAAACCTGGGATAAATGCTTGCACTGCTACTATATAAATCATAGACGAAAAGAAACACACCTGTTGTCTTTCTGCTGGACAATACAATGCTCACTGCAAATCTCTGAAATAACCGTAGACCCACAATTTCCATTCACATGCTTGTGCTATTGTTCAACCACCTGTCACTGTATTTTCAGCATCAGTTGTGTTTTTTTGTCTTTAAAGCAGCTGCCCCGTGTGAGGGTTGAACTCACGACCTTCAGATTATGAGACCAACACGCTGCCTACTGCGTCATCGAGGCTATGAAAGTAGTTGCAATGGTTGGGAAAATTTAAGAAATACTAACAATTTGGTCTTTACTCTCAATAAAAACAATGTTTTTGGAAACCTATGTACTCACACAAAGGCTAAGACTGACCCTAGATGCTTTGTCATGACCCCATGAAACAACCAGGACAAAAGACTGTGTACAAAGGTTGAAGGAAATGCGATTATATTACTACAACAAAAGAAATGACAATTCAATGATGGTGGTAGTCAGTTTAGTCAGAGGTGAATGTGTATGCATGGATGAGTGTGAGGTGTGGTGTCAGTGATTTATGCTGGACAGAGTAAAACTAACAAAGATGAGCGGGAGAGGTGTTGGACTGAGAGACCTCTAGGGCAATCACAGATGAACAACCAATAATAAAACACTACTGAGTGAATGCGTTCAGAAAATGAAGAACATTGTTCAGAAAGCTTAATGAAGCTTCATTTGACCATATCTATTAACTACCTGAAAGAAATTAAGTCTCTGGAAATATTATGACCTAAGCAATTAGACAAAATAGTGCAACGTAATTTTGAACCGCTCCTAGAAAGAAAACATAGGTAGCCATTGAATTCGAAACTTCTGAAGTTATTGTTGATCTCAGAAACAATGATGAACGACACCATCCTATCACAACGCCCATGCTTGTGCCTTTGTTATGCCAATACTCTGGAAGTCTACTTATTAAGAGTATGCATTCCCATTTTTCCCAATTGATTGTAAAAAGCCTTCCTGAGATTGTTGATCTCAGAAATAACCAGAATCACAACTTCCATGTATGTGCTATGTGCCAGTGTTCAATCACCTGTCACTGTATTTTCAGCATCAGATGTGTATTTGTTTTTTTTTAGAACACCTGCCCCGTGTGAGGGTCGATTTCACAATCTTCAGATTATGAGACTGACGTGCTGCCTACTGCGCCAAAGCTGGGGAACAATAGTCTGTAAGGGGGGGGGGGAAGAAGAGGAAAAAGGGGAAGAGGGAGGGAAGAAGGAAAAAGAGGAAAAGGAAGAGGAAAAAGGAGGAAAAAAGAAGAAATGAGAGAAAAGATGAGAAAGATGCTAAATTACACACATAGTGTAAGAGCTTTATAGTTTCTATTAAGTCAGATTTTAATTTAATTGCTGAAATTGGAATGTTTCTGGGAAATAAGGGAAGTTTAACGTAGATTCAAAGGTCACAGGTTCGATCCCCACCTAGCACCAGATCTTAGGTTCCATCCCCACCTAGTGCCAGAAGACCCAATTACACTGTCCACAACTTTATTGTTCTACTAAACAAAGTTTTGGAGGAATAAGATATTAGTAAGGTTGGGAAACAATTTAAACAAATAATTTATAACGTTTAGATTGACTTTTGAACAATATATCTGTTTTTAGTACTGCATACATTTAGTAATCGTGCTATATTTGGTCAATATTAAAAGTTAGTCTTTATAATAAGTATTGTTTAGTAATAAATAATTTTCTTTTTCTTTAAACAATGTATGACAGGTAAAACCAAACATTTTTAGTTCTCTTTTCTCTAAAAGCAAGTAGATCAAAGTCATTTGCAGGGAAGTAGGGTGTATAAAGGCAAGTCATATGCTCAGCAGTGTGTACACTATAATTTGGAATAATATTGAAATGAAGCCAATTAATATAATACATGCCAACTTTATTACATTATTGAGCTCAACAAAACAATATGTCTTTAGGTAATGAATAATATTGTTTAGCACAAGAAATTACTGACTATACAAAGGTTTTTACACCAGGGAGGAAAATAAGAGAATCAACAAACTACTTCTGTACAAAGATTAAAACATACATAACATATAAACCACAATACATCATAGTACTGTATAGCTGGAACCTGGTTCCACAGGAGAGGAGCCTGATAGCTGAACACCCTGGCTCCCATTCTACTTTTAGAAACTCTAGGAACCACAAGTAACCCAAAGTATCTGGGAGCTCAGTGCTCTGGTGGGGCAGAAAGGTACTATGAGCTCTTTTAAGATAAGATAAGATTTAAAATCCTACAAAGCTCTTCATCTTCAGGCATGGTGCCTGAGAGCTTTGTAGGATTTTAAATTCTATTCTGGATTGGATCTTTTCCTGGTTCCTGTCAGAACACGTGCTGCAGCATCCTGGATCAGCTGAAGAGTGTTCATTGTCTTTTTCGAGCTTCCTGATAATAAAGAATTGCAGTAATCCAGTTTACAAATAGCAAATTAATGGATTAGTTTTTTTGCATTAAAGTTTAGCTTTTCTGCAATGGCTGGAAATTGAACCCCCGTCAACTGTTTGGAAGGCAGCTACGCTCACCAATATACCACCACCACTGGATGTAAGGACGCCCACAATAATCTCATCTGTCAATGCTGTACTACCACAGTTATGGGATGCCTTTTGTTGTCGGCAGGATTTGGACCTTTGGACCTTTTACTGGGATACCCAGAGATGGGAAGTTACGAAGTACAAATACTTCGTTACTGTACTCAAGTAGATTTTTCAGATATTTTTTACTTTATTTGACTATTAATTTTTTTGAGTTTTTACTTTTACTCCTTACATTTTAACACAAATATCTTACTATTCTATCTTACCATCTGACGTACGTTCTACTCTTTTCATTTTACCATTGAGTAAACAATTCCATAACCATTGCTTTTCTAGTCAATGACATACTGGAGCTGCTTTTCTGTGATGAAAAATTGCTAAAGAGCTGTTTTATGTGGCTCGTTGGTCTAGGAGTATGATTCTCGCTGAGGGTGCGAGAGGTCCCGGGTTCAAATCCCGGACGAGCCCAAAGAACTTAATGTGGTTAATATCTACTTATACGTTTAGAGTCCATCTTATAATCAGATTCCTCCAGATAACTAACAACAGGCATATTTGTTCATGTAGAATAATAGGCAATAATGATGATATTCATTTCAAGTGAAATGACTCTATGTAGCCACCACGGAAAACATGTCAATGAGAAGATGACGTAGCATTAGGAGCCACTACGGTAGCGAGTAGTATGAAAGGCCAAACATCCGCAAAGGGAGGTTGGTTGGGGTGTTGGACGGGTCAAACAGAAGATCTAGTAGAGTGTGATCGTGTACCGCCTGTCACGTTTCCTAAGCCCCCTTCTGTGTAGTACGTCTTTATTTTGTTTTTAGATGTATGGCTGTTGTCTTGTATAACCTGTGTGTTATTTATGTTACATGCTGCTGCACAACAAATTGTCCCCTGGGGATTATAAAGACTACTTGAACCTTGAAGGGTGACAGGACTTGGTAAAATGTCTTCCGCAGAAGTTTTGTCTCTCATCCAAGAGACTTCTTTAGTTGTTTTTTTTTTTCACAGAAAGGGTTGGACACAGTGCCCACTCCCCCACCCATATCTGACAATTGAAAGCTGTGGGGAAAGGGGGGTTCCAAAGCTAATAGACCATTCAACAAGAAATTCTGATGCACTATACTGGCCCATTCAGGATGAGCACTGTATACTCTGACTGCATCAACACAAGTTCAAATTTCAGTGATACCTAATTTTTATGGTGATTACGAGACTGAATGCAAAGTGTGTATCCCCCATGTAACTCAAAGCCTATCACCTCCAGTCAATATTATCAAATGTGGAGCTTCTTCAAGTTACATTAACAACCAGGTGACTCCTCAACATGCCCCCACCAACATACTGTTTACAGTCTAAATGGTCAAGGACATTAAACTAAATGTGGAAAGTTGATTTTTTTTCACCTATACTGTGGCTTAAAAACAAATTCCTCTGAGATTTGAACTCAGATCGCTGTATTCAGAGCCCAGAGTGCTAACCATTACACCATGGAACCTTTAAAAATGTTTGCTTGACAGTTGAACTTGTGTTGCTTGACAGTTTCTTTCATAATATCCACATAATATTGATATGATATGATATTGAAGGCACACAACAATCACAACAAAGATGAAAAAGCAACAATTATTGGCCAACTGCAGTTATTTAGTTAGCTAAGCATTCAGAGGATGTGGGAAAAGGCAAGTCAAGGACAGGTTTTCCAAAAGTAGAATGGGAGCCAGAGCGTTCCTCTCCTGTGGAACCAGGTTCCAGTTTGGGTTCAGGAGGCAGACACCATCTCCACATGTAAGAGTAGGCTTAAGACTTTCCTCTTTGATAAATCCTATAGGTAGGGCTGGCTTGGGTGAGTCCTGAACCATCCCTTAGTTGTGCTGCTATAGGCCTAGACTGCCGGGGGACTTCCCATGATGCACTAGGTACCTCTCTCCTCATCCATTTCTCCATCTGTATGCAACCTCATATGCCTTTGAGATACAAGAACTTCTTCACTTGCGTAAATGGCCTATTTGTGCAAACAGAAGGTGGCCAAGAGGAATACCGTCAAGAGGAAGCTGATCAAGAGGGAGAGTTGTTTTATTGTACACACTGGCAGTTAAGTTTATTTGTCTGCAGCCATAAAATTGCATTAGGTTATCAACGTTTTGAGCAAAAACAAATACCACAGCTCAAGTCCCTGGTAAGGAAACAGCTTGATTCTGGGATACGTATGAAGTGCTCGCTATTTTCAGTTCAGGAGATTGTTTTTTCCACATCCAATTGCTTTCAAAGCCTGGGTAGCTCAGTTGGTATAGCATAAGACTTTTAATCTGAGGGTCCAGGGTTCAAGTCCCTGTTCAGGTGTAAAGTTGCACTTTTTGCTAGATGAGTTGTCCATTTGACTTGCCTGAACACTTCAGGCACTGCCATATCATTTGTGTTCCATGCATAAGTCTTTAAAAAGAATTGTGGCTGTTTTTTTTCAAGCAGGTTTGTATCAAAACAATGTTGCTGGTACGTCTAAATGAACAATGGGCAACCTACATCCATCTTGCTAGCACCCACATCTCTGTACTCATCTACCTGCTTGGATAGAATGTCATCTGGTGCATTTTTCCTGTCACGAGGCCTAAGAGTATAGAAGTGGAACAAGAGGGAGAGTTATTTTTTTGTACCCACCAGCAGTAAAGTTTACTCGTCTGGAGTTCTGTTGTTTGAATTAGGTTATCAACGTTTTGAGCGAAAAAGAATACCACAGCTCAAGTCCTTGGTAAGGCGACAGCTTTATTGTGGGATATGTATGAAGTGCTGATCTCCATGCTTGGATGGCAAGTCATCTGGTGGATTTTTCCTTCCATGGCAACAGCTTAATCTTCTTTATTTACTTGCATCTCAATTTATAGTTCAGGAGATAGTTTTTTCCACAGACCTCTGTTTTCGAAGCATGGGTAGCTCAATGTTGGTGGTACGTCTAAATGAACAATGGCCAACCTACATCCATCTTGCTAGCACCCAAATCTCTGTGCTGATCTCCCTGCTTGGATGGCAAGTCATCTGGTGGATTTTTCCTGTCACAAGGGCTTTTGCTCAAACTACGTATAATGCTTTGGCATTAGGACATTAAGAGTATAGAAGCGGAACCAGAGGGAGAGTTGTTTTATTGTACCCACTAGCAGTAAAGATTATTTGTCTGTAGCCATAAAATTGCATTAGTTTATCAACGTTTTCAGTGAAAAAGAATACCACAGCTCAAGTCCCTGATAAGGCAACAGCTTGATTCTGGGATATGAATGAAGTGCTTGCTAACGTCATCTGTCATGCAGGTTTGCAGGATGTTCACAATCTGCTAGTGGCCATGATGAGTGGTGACTTTGAGCTTTTTAACTGTTTTGGCCAATTTAGCCAATTTTTAACCAGTTTGTGCAATAAAATTTGGTGTTCTCAGGCATTGTGCAAATTATGGTCAACCCTCCTGCTGTCCAGAAGACCGTGATCATGGCAACAGCTTAATGGTCTTCATTTACTTGCGCTTTAATTTTGTAGTTCAGGAGATTGTTTTTTTCCACAGCCCTCTGTTTTAGAAGCCTGGGTAGCTCAGTCGGTAGAGCATCAGACTTTTAATCTGAGGGTTCAAGTCCCTGTTCAGCTGTAGAGTTGCTTGTTCTGCTAGATGAGTTGTCCATTTGACTTGCCTGAACACTTCAGACACTGTCATATCATGTGTTTTCCATGCACAAGTTTTTAAAAAGAATTGCGGCTCTTTTTCAAGCAGGTTTGTATCATAACAATGTTGCTGGTAAGTCTAAATGAACAATGGGCAACCTACATCCATCTTGCTAGCACCCAAATCTCTGTACTCATCTCCCTGCTTGGATAGTATGTCCAAGGACATACCACATATGTTCTATAACCCTTTGCATTGGTTTGCTACCACTCTTAAATAATTCCTTTCATTTTATCAATCTCAGAAATAACCAAAGAATGACAAATTCCATTAAATTGCTTGTGCCAGTGTTAAACCACCTTTCACTGTATTTTCAGCAGCATTATAGTGTTTTTTGTTTTTAAAACACCTGCGCCATGTGAGGGTTGAACTCACGACCTATAGATTATGAGACTGACAATCTGCCAACTGCGCCAACAAGGCTGTGAAAGGAGTTGCAATGGTTCGCAAAATATCCGAAAAACTTACAATTTGATCGTCAATCTTGATAAAAACAATGTATGTGGAAACCTATGAACTCACACAAAGGCTAAGATCGACCCTAGATGCTTTGTCATGACCCCATGAGGGGGAGACAAAAAAGACAAAAGACTGTTTGCAAAGGTTGTATACATGTATGCAAGGTGTATGCATTAACGAGTGTGAGTTATGGTGTCAGCGATTTATGCTGGACAGTGTAAAACTAACAAAGATGAGCGGGAGAGGTGCTGGACTGAGAGACCTCTAGGGCAATCACAGATGAACAACCAATAATAAAACACTACTGAGTGAATGCGTTCAGAAAATGAAGAACATTGTTCAGAAAGCTTAATGAAGCTTCATTTGACCATAACTATTAACCACCTAAACCTGGTAAAAGGTATGAGGTACTCCTACATAGCTAGCCAGTGATTTACCTACTGTAGGTGGTGGTCGGCATGCCAACGAGGCTCGAAAATTTGCAGATGGGGATTCAGAGGAGATTTAACAGTTTAAAGTGTAAAGTATCTTAATTTACTAAATTGTCCGCCTACAGTGCCAACGAGAGCTCTTCTCTAATATTACCGGGTACCCAATAGCTATTCAACTTCTGAAGTTATTGTTGATCTCAGAAACAACGATAGACGACACCATGGTATCACAACGTCAATGTTTGTGTCTTTGTTATGTAAACACTCTGGAAGTCTACTTGTTAAGAGTATGCGTTGCCCTTTTTCCCTATTGATTATAAAAACACCTGTCTGAGATTTTCGATCTCAGAAGTAACAATAGAATCCAGGCGCCATTCCTCACCTAAAACAATTAGTTACTGGAGTTAGGGCTGCACAATTAATCGAATTTTAATCGCGATCACGATTTTGACTTCCCACGATCAAATTTGCGTGATCGAGCGATTATTTTTTTAATGTGTCATTTCATTGAACGCTCCGGGTTTTTTGCAAAGCCAATCTACCGCTACTACCGTCTGATCATGTGCCAGCCAGAGTAGTTCACTGCACCCTGTGCAGGTTAGTTTCTAGATGTAGACAGTCCCAGAGGACAGAGTAGCGTGGGGAAAACTCAACAGATAGCAGTCGGTTATACGTCGGTCTTAAGGTTTACCAGTTTACCAGTAAACGCAACATGTAGTCACGTGTGTTGTTTTTCAGACAACAGCGGTGAGCAGTGCTAGTAGCGTCTGTAAACTTTTAGCTAGTAGCGTCTGTTAACTGATTGCTCCTCTAGGACGCACCAGTGCTAATGTCTTCGCATCCGCTGCAATGCTGTTTATATGGATATGGTTTAATTTTGCGTTACATGACCCATTTCGTATGTAAAGCCGTGCCTGTGTTGAATCTCTCCTCTGCTCGCTCTCGTCTTACTCTCCGTGCCCCGCCACACAGCAGCGCCGGTCCACACTTCTGACATTTGTCCACAGTTTTATTTATTTTTATCAACACAGCTGTATATTGTTAAGTATGAGGGGCAAACCTGTATTTATACCAGTGTTTCCGCGGGTAACTCTGCTATCGCCGCCACGGCGAAGAACACAGGAGAAGTTATTGAATGCAGCTAACTTTAGTTGGTAGAGTAACAGCGTGTGAGACGGAGCTGCTGTACCTGGACCAGAGATGTTACCCATGGCCAGAATATCAAAGTTAATAAAAATGCAGCGCAGTGAAGATACAGACGTTTCATACACACGACGTGTGTCTCCGCCGTTCGACCGTGCTGGACCCGTTCATAATGATCAGCCGTCTCTCTGTGAGTAGCGTACATCAAACTCCCTCTCCAGTTATAAATAGCCTATGTGACAATACAATTTGTTTTGGTTAAAATCAACAAATAATCGTGAGAATAATCGCGATCAAAATTTTGACCAAAATAATCGTGATTATCATTTTGGCCATAATCGTGCAGCCCTAACTGGAGTCATTCCAGTAAGTGAAAAGGAAACTCACATCTACAAAGATAAATTTGATAGACGTGACTCTCTGATGGTCTAGTGGCTAGGATTCGGCGCTCTCACCGCCACGGCCTGGGTTCAATTCCTGGTCAGGGAATGGTCTGGACTTGACACAATATAAAAAAAATCTGTAATTTTACAAACACCAATACATTACAAAAATAAACTGGTAATTTAAGGGACATCTAGCACGTGTGAAACCACTTGTGGGAGTGGAACATGGATGTGTAGAGATGGGCTTTCAAACAATGCACCTTTTGACATTTTGACATGTCACAGTAGGAAAAGCAAGGGTATGAATAAAAATAAAATTATGGCAGTAGACATAAGGCACTGCAAAGTCAAGAAACTACAGTGAGGAAAATAAGTAATTGAACACCCTGCTTTTTTGCAAGTTCTCCCAGTTAGAAATCACGGAGGGTCTGAAATTGTCATCGTAGGTGCTTGACCACTGTGAGAGACATAATCTATAAAATAAAATCCAGAAATCAAAATGTATTATTTTTTAACTATTTATTTGTATGATACAGCTGCAAATAAGTATTTGAACACCTGTCTATCAGCTACAATTCTGACCCTCAAAGACCTGTTAGTCTGCCTTCAAAATGTCCACCTCCACTCCATTTAATATCCTAAATTAGATGCACCTGTTTGAGGTCGTTAGCTGCATAAAGACACCTGTCCACCCCATACAATCAGTAAGAATCCAACTACTAACATGGCCAAGACCAAAGAGCTGTCCAAAGACACTAGAGACAACATTCTACACCTCCACAATGCTGGAAAGGGCTACGGGGACATGTCCAAGCAGCTTGGTGAAAAAAGGTCCACTGTTGGAGCAATCATTAGAAAATGGAAGAAGCTAAACATGACTGTCAATCTCCCTCGGACTGGGGCTCCATGCAAGATCTCACCTCGTGGGGTCTCGATGATCCTAAGAAAGGTGAGAAACCAGCCCAGAACTACACGGGAGGAGCTGGTCCAGGACCTGAAAAGAGCTGGGACCACCGTTTCCAAGGTTACTGTTGGTAATACACTAAGACGTCATAGTTTGAAGTCCTGCATGGCCCGGAAGGTTCCCCTGCCTAAACCACCACATGTCAAGGCCCGTCTTAAGTTTGCCAACAACCATTTGGATGATCCAGAGGAGTCATGGGAGAAAGTCATGTGGTCAGATGAGACTCAAAATCGAACTTTTTGGTCATAATTCCACTAACCGTGTTTGGAGGAAGAAGAATGATGAGGACCATCCAAAGAACACCATCCCTACTGTGAAGCATGGGGGGGTAGCATCATGCTTTGGGGGTGTTTTTCTGCACATGGGACAGGGCAAGCACGAGGCCTTGTTTTATTTCTTTTATTTTGTATTTAATTGTTCCACATTGGAAAACATTAAAACAATTCAATCCTTGATGTTATTTTACAAGTTTGCTTTCTATTTTCTGATTTTTGTATGACATCATCAGTGTCTTTACTTTCAGTCTGAACAGACCTCAACAGATTTAAAACCACATTCAGTCACAGAAAATATGAAATGTCAGACAGAGATTATTAAATGAAATTCCACAAAGTAGGAAAACATGACGTTAAACTACAAAACAACAATAACTTGAGAGCGTACAATTAAAAATGGCCAACTTCCAGTATGTTGGTAATGATGAGAGGACCAATTTACACAAATATTGAAGTTGCTCTTATTAAAATCACAATGCTCAAAGGTTAGAGTTTTTGCCAACTTTTGGGAGTTCAGAAATATATATAAGGGTGACAAAAAAATTCCTAAAATGAAAATTACAATGACTTCCTGTCAGCCAAAAAAGAATGTATGTAAACAATTTGTATGTTTCTAGAGATGAGAAGAAAGTTTTTACAAAATAAAAAAAGTTTCAAACAATGTCTACGTTTTCCAACCAAAACATCTTTAAACGTCTTAATGTTTCGCCATTGGGCCTTCTTCTTCCAGCAATTTACTGGAGAAATATAATTTTTTTCTTTTTACATTTAATTTGGACTATATAGCAAACTAGGAAACTTGCAACGTTTCCTAGTAGCAGAAAATCTGCAATAGCAATTGTAAAAAACTGTAAACTCTCAAAAGGGTTAAGTGGCTCCCAGTCTTTTCTTTACTGTGTGAAACGGATGCAAATGGCTCTTTGCCCCAGACCAACGAGCCATGAAAACCGCTTTTTATCAATTTTTCATCACGGAAATGCAGCTCCGATCTGTCATTGACTTGAAAGCTAATGGTTAAGTTCTATCTATCATATAATCAATATAATAAAACTAGAGGGAGGCAGGGCGATACAGCCCGATCCGGCTGGGGAGACTTCTAGCCTGAACAAGCTCCTCTCCTTACCCTGTCTCTCTTGGTTATTTTTTGATAAAGCTTATGGTTAGGGCATAGAATTGAATACTGTTAGGGAGTGAGGAGTCGCAGCGTCCGCCTAACCCGGCCCACCTGCTTCTAGTCATAGTTGTCAGATTTATCTATCATATAATCAAGAATATAATAAAACTAAAGGGAGACTTGGCATACAGCCCGATCCGGTTGGGGAGAGTTCTAGCCCGACCAGGCTCCTCTCTTTACCTCGTCTCCCTTGGTTTTGCTGTAATAGTTTTAGACAGCTGGGGACTTCCTTTGACACACTGAGCTCCTCTCTCCTCTATCTTTCCATCTTTTCATTTATGTTCATCCATGTCCCAGAAATGCTTGTTACTAACCTAGCTCTGGGGAGTCATTCCCCGGAGTCCTTATGTTCTTTTTCACCCAGCATGTTCCCTTGGATCAGAGAGGCTCCAAAATCATGGTAGCAGCTGTTGCCATGGTCCCGCTACACGTTCTGCGATACCATGTTCATCTGCTACGCTCTGTGGTGCCCAGCTACGTCTTGCTGTGCCTTGTAAAATGCATGTGCAAAACACAATCTATAATCAATACAATATACTGTCTATTGCATAAGGGCATACCTGACACATCTAACATAATGAAGTTTTTGTAATGTCAGCTGGTGATAGAGTTTTTTTTTGTCATTGTGTTATGATTGACTAAATGTTCCTGTTGGAAGAGAACATGTGTTAGTGTTTGGAATAATTATTTGATTTTGAAACATGTTTACAGTGTTTTGTTAGACATAGTGTGTTGTGTTAGTGTATTATTGTATTTTGAAAATTAGTTTTAGAGTTTAGTTTACAATGTGTGATTTTGAGCATGAAATTAACTGTTTTGCCAGTTGTGTGTTTTGGGTGTGTTGGTGTGTTAAGAGTTTAGGAAATTTGTTATAAGTATTGAAAAATCTGTCATAGCAGTTGTAAAAAACTGTAACTCCATTTCATACAGTAGATGAGATTTGGATACTTTCTCAGACTGTGAAGGTAACCACATGGTGGAGGCCCAGCCATTGTTTTGCTGCACCATAAGCATATCCAACATAGAGTGTGTGGGGGTATAGCTCAGTGGTAGAGCATTTGACTGCAGATCAAGAGGTCCCCAGTTCAAATCTGGGTGCCCCCTGAAAGGATGTGTGTAGGCTATCATCTTTATGATTGTTGTTGTTGATACTTGAAAAAAGCATACATATAACTAATATTTCTTCTTTCCAGAAGCCCTTGTGCTTTCTCCCCTCTCAGACTTCCTTGGATTGTGGAGGCACCTGAGTAGTGGATGCAGCTGCTGCCGTGGTCCTGCTGGACCCCCTGCTCTATTACTGCTACTTATATTAGTAATAGTTCTATTACCTTTACTGCTGCCATAATTACCACTGGTCATCTTTTCAATCCATTTTCTCTCTCTCTCTCTCTCTCTCTCTCTCTCTCTCTCTCCCCCTAACCCCCAACTGGTTGTGTCAGATGACTGCCCTCCATGAGCCAGTTTTAGTCTGAGATTTGTGCCTGTTAAAACTACATTTTTCCTAATATATGTAACAACAAATGCATGCTCTTTTGGGAAATGTTGGGTTTCTGTCATTTACACAGTGTGGTCTAGATCTTCACTATATGTAAACTGTCCTGAGATAACTTCTGTTAGGATTTCACTGTATACATTTCTGGAATGGAGTTTGTGTAGTTGAGCAAAATTGAACTAGGACAGAAGCATGGTCCACATAATTACACGTACGTAGACACTTTGAGCAATGCAGGATCCTTGAGTGGACCACGTTTCTGTGCTTAGTGACGACATCTATTGTAATTAACATAAATTCAGTTGGGCCTTTATAGAAGATTACACTGTTTTCTTTCTTTTAACTCTCTTTCATACAGTAGATGAGATTTGAACACTTTCTCAGACTGTGAAGGTAACCCCATGGTGGAGGCCCAGCCATTGTTTTGCTGCATCATAAGCATATCCAACATAGAGTATGTGGGGGTATAGCTCAGTGGTAGAGCATTTGACTGCAGATCAAGAGGTCCCCAGTTCAAATCTGGGTGCCCCCTGAAAGGATGTGTGTAGGCTATCATCTTTATGATTGTTGTTGTTGATACTTGAAAAAAGCATACATATAACTAATATTTCTTCTTTCCAGAAGCCCTTGTGCTTTCTCCCCTCTCAGACTTCCTTGGATTGTGGAGGCACCTGAGTAGTGGATGCAGCTGCTGCCGTGGTCCTGCTGGACGCCCTGCACTATTACTGCTACTATTATTATTAATAGTTCTATTACCTTTACTGCTGCCATAATTACCCCTGGTCATCTTTTCATTCCATTCTCTCTCTCTATCTCTCTCTCCCTCTCTCTCACCCTCTCCCCCAACTGGTTGTGTCAGATGACTGCCCACCATGAGCCAGTTTTAGTCTGAGGTTTCTGCCTGTTAAAAAGACATTATTCCTCCTACAGTGAGGAAAATAAGTATTTGAACACCTTGCTATTTTGAAAGTTCTCCCACTTCTCAAATAAATAGTTTAAAAACCATACATTGTGATTTCTGGAATTTTTTTTTAGATTATGTCTCTCACAGTGGACATGCACCTACGATGACAATTTCAGACCCCACCATGATTTCTAAGTGGGAGAACTTGCAAAATAGCAGGGTGTTCAAATATTTATTTTCTTCACTGTACTAGGTAGACAGTTATTATTACATTAGCATACCAGTGGATTTGGAGGGTGGCCGGAAGTTTGGCACAGATGGCCGGCCAAACACCTTCAAGCTGTTTTAAAAAAGTGTTTTGAAAAAGGCCTTAAAACTTTTCTTTTTAGCAAAGCTTTTGGTCCCCTTTAGATGTTTTTTTATCCTCTCTTCTAAGAATAGCTTTATTTTCTTTTTTATTCTTTCTTTTTTGTTTTATTTTTCTCTTTTTCTTTTTTTACCTGTAGCACTTTGAGATTTATTGATGAAAAGTGCATTATAAATTAAATGTATTATTATTATTATTATTATTAAGCTGCTGGTGTTGACGCACTGGGTCACATGCCTGGCATAGGTGAGCAGAGACGATGGCCTATTGGTCACCGCCGCTGTCCCCTGATCCTGGTTCCACCTGTTCATGCCTTCCAGGAGGTAAAGTTGAAAATCATCTCAACACATCACAACACAGTTTAATTAAGTTATCTGTGAAAGATTTACAAGTTTTATTACTTATGCTATTTTTTCAACTGCACTTCTTTTATTTTTCAGACTATATTATCCAATCATGAGATTGAATTGCTGCATCTTGTGTACTTGGCGGCCAACGGATTTCGTTTTTAAATGAAAAAACAAAAAACAGCCAGTTTCCCAATTACCATTAGCAAATAGGGAAACAAAAAACGGAGACCAACCCGTTTTTCGTTTATGTCATTAAAAAACGGAAAACGGAAAACAATCTCGTTATCCGATTGTCTTTGATGCGTTTATAGATGGTAACCGGAAAATAAAATATGAGTGTATACGTCTCATTTCTCAATTTTATAATGTTTTTTTATTAGAAGAAGCGGGTAGTGAAGACGAGGGGCAAGAGGAGGATGAGCAGGATGAGGAAACTTGTGTCAAAAGATGGAAAAATCAAAAGGTCCTCAAAAACGTTTTATCCCAGTTGCCCTAGACCTCATCGCCACGCCACCAAAAAACAAGCAACGAGCAAGTCCCACAACGAGGCCTTGGAGAGCCTGTGGCCTGAGGAGAGCGGCAGGGCCATCTTCCTTTCCAAGCACAGTCAGGATGGCCGAGCGGCCCAAGGCGCTGCGTTCAGGTCGCAGTCTACACTGGAGGTGTGGGTTCAAATCCCACTTCTGACAACTATTGTTTTAATCTGGAACTAATGTCTGAGATATGATATTGGGAATAAAGAACATAGCTGTTCTTTGTATTTAAGAGGACATGAATATGTGCAAGAAACGCAATTGCAAGTACAGAGTTTTGTGAGCATCTTTATTGTCAACACATGTAAAGTTACCCTCTGTTTGTACACAGTAGACATATCTACTGCTGTATTCACTGTCTGTGCCAAGTCCTTAAAAACCTGTTCTTGACTCGCTTTTTCCCACATCCTCTGAACGCTTAGCTAACTAAAGGACTTAAGTTGGCCAATAATTGTTGCCTTTTCATCTTCACTGTGATTGTTGTGTGCCTTTAATAACACACATGTGGATATTATGAAAGAAACTGCCTAGAAAACCTGCCACCACTTGTAAAGGTTCCATGGTGTAATGGTTAGCACTCTGGGCTCTGAATCCAGCAATCTGAGTTCAAATCTCAGTGGAACCTGTTTTTAAGCCACAGCATAGGTGAAAAAGATCAACTTTTGAAATCTAGTTTAAAGTAAGATTACAGGTTTAATGTCCTTGGCCATTTAGACTGTAAACAGTACGTTGGTGGGGGCATGTTGAGGAGTCACCTGGTTGTTAATGTAACTGGAAGGAGCTCCACATTTGACAGTATTGACTGGAAGTGATAGGCTTTAAATTACATGGGGGATACACACTTTGCATTCAGTCTCGTAATCACCATAAAATTTGGAGATTCCTGAAATTTGAACTTGTGTTGCTGCAGTCAGAGTATACAGTGCTCATCCTGAATGGGCCAGTATAGTGCATCAGAACTGCTTGTTGAATGGTCTATTAGCTTTGGAACCCCCCTTTCCCCACAGCTTTCAATTGTCAGATATGGGTGGGGGAGTGGGCACTGTGTCCAACCCTTTCTGTGTAAAAAAAACAACGAAAGAAGTCTCTTGGATGAGAGACAAAACTTCTGCGGAGGACCTTTTACCAAGTCCGGTTGCCCTCGGCCTAGTTGTGCACTTTTGGGGTATTAGCATGGATCAGTAACCAAAACGGACACATCTGGACTCAATGTGGGCATTGTACGACAATATTTGACACGTTTAGACCATGAAGACAGTTATCAGTTTATTTCCCATCTGGCAGGTATATTTGTGGACTCAGTTGGACATTTTGAAGATAATTGCACAATGTTGACCCAATTGTCAGTCCATTTCCCATCTGGCAGGGACATTTCTGGATTCAGGTGGACATTGTGGACAGAAACATTGGTGGATCTTGATTCCCACCATAGGATTTGGCCTGTATTGCACATTGCCTTCACATCCCGCACAATGTATTGCCATTGTCAAGCACATTGCCACCCTGGTGACTTTCTTCCATGTCTCCATGAACGCCCATTAATTTGGGCTGACAGTTGAGAAACCTTCCCTTGTTAACTATGACATGGATGGCTGAGAACCTACTATAAAATGACATGTTTAATTCACTATTTTATAATTTTTTAAACAGGTCCTACTGAACATCTGTTAGATCAGTCAGGATGGCCGAGCGGTCCAAGGCGCTGCGTTCAGGTCGCAGTCTCCACTGGAGGCGTGGGTTCAAATCTCACTTCTGACAACTAGTGTTTTCATCTCAAACTAATGTCTGAGAGTTGATATTGGGAATAAAGAACATAGCAGTTCTTTGTATTTAAGAGGACATGAAAGTGCACAAGAAAAAAAAGTTACTGACTGTGATTTAACTGAGGGATTCTGTGAAAGTTATCTTTTGTTTTGTAAAACTATGGGTTGTGTACAAAACAGGAGAAAAGGGTTCTTTGTTGCATCCAGGTTGTTATGTATAACAGATAAAAAGCGCAAATTGACATCATTCCATCCAATACGGGCCAGACGGGGTTGATAGATTTTAAAATCCACATAGATGAACAGTCATCGTTGCTGTTTGCAGGATTTTTCCGCAAAATGTACCGAGATTAAACTGGACCGTATAGTGGCGATTATACAAAAAGAGAGAAGTACTTCCACTCATTGTTACCTGTCGTTGCTATGGGTAACAAGAGTTCACAGTCACACGTTTCCTTAGGGGCCCGTAGTGGATGAAATGGTAAAACATTTGGCCCTGGATGCATAGAATGCCCGCCATATTGAGCGACAAAATGTGGGTGTCCTGAAAAAAAGGTTCTTTAACTAATTAATTAATCTCTCACCTCTTTTTTTTGTTTCATGTTATGTCTCGGCAAGAAGTATTATGCTTTTGGGTCGTCTGTCCATCTCTACATCAGAATCCAAAATTCTTTATGGATCCCTGAAGGGAAACTCTGGAAAAGAGGGCTCCGCCAAGCCGGATTTTAACAAGCAACCTAAGGATTTCAGCTTTATGACTCTACAGTCCTCAGCTCTACCAACTGCCCTATCGAAGGGAACTAGCAAACACACACATAACACAGGACCCCCAGGAGGGAATTTCTGACTCATCAGGGTCTGTAGCTCAGTGATAGAGCACACTTCCAGTCTCAATGCCCAGATGTATTACAAGTTTTGAAGTGAACATTATACTGCCCAGTGATGGTGGTATAGTGGTGAGCATAGCTGCCTTCCAAGCAGTTGACCTGGGTTTGATTCCCAGCCATCACAGTAGCTTTCTTTGAGTGATGTTACTTGATTTTTTTCACAAGAAGTCAGCAGAAAGGTTACTTGCTCAACCTGGTTTGATAAAAAATTAGATCTCTTTAGGCTGCATGATTATGGCCAAAATGATTGATCAACATGGAGATTACAATTAATTATCACAATTATTTGTTGATTTTCTACTCTACGTCTTTTAGCTTTGGAACCCCTCTTTCCCCACAGCTTTCAATTGTCAGATATGGGTGGGGGAGTGTGTCCAACCCTTTCTCTGTAAAAAAAATCACTAAAGAAGTCTCTTGGATGAGAGACACAACTTCTGCGGAGGACCTTTTACCAAGTCCATTTGCCCTTGGCCTAGTTGTGAACCTTGGGGTAATAGCATGGATCAGGAACCAAAACGGACACATCTGGACTTAATGTGGGCATTGTACGGCTATATTTGACACATTTAGACCATGAAGACAGTTATCAGTTTATTTCCCATCTGGCAGGTATATCTGTGGACTCAGTTGGACATTTTGAAGATAATAGCACAATGTTGACCCAATTGTCAGTCCATTCCCCATCTGGCAGGGACATTTCTGGATTCAGGTGGACATTGTGGACAGAAACATTGAAGGAACTAGACTCCCCCATAGGATTTGGCCGAGTGGTCCAAGGTGCTGCGTTCAGGTCGTAGTCTCCACTAGAGGCATGGATTCAAATCCCACTTCTGACAACTAGTGTTTTCATCTGGAACTAATGTCTGAGACATGATATTGTTAATAAAGTACTTAGCCATTCTTTGTATTTAAGAAGACATGAATGTGCGCAAGAAACGTAACTGCAGCGGTTTGTGAGCATCTTTATTGTCCACACATGTAAAGTTACCATGTGTTTGTACACAGTAGACATATCTAGTGCTGTATTCACTGTCTGTGTCAAGTCCTTTAAAACCTGGGGCCTGTTGCACGAAACTAGGATAAGGGATTAAGCCGGGATATTCAAGTTATCCTGGATGAATTTGGCTTTGACTCGGTTGCACGAAACCAGATTAAATTAAACCCAGCCAAATAACCATGGAGATTTATTGTTTGTGGCTAGCCTGGTCCAGAGCAGGCTAACAACCAGGCTAAGATTAATCCTGGAGTCTCATGTGTCAAATCACCTGCCGTCTGATCCGAAATAAACGTGTTTGACAGTTATTCCGTTGTCTTCTGCATGTGTTCTGCTTTATTTTTATTAACATGCATTAGTCTACTTGTCACTATTGTTGTTGCAAGTTTGATTTAAACCCGACTACAGCTGTTCAGATGGTTAGAAATGGTTGCACTGGCACCCTGACGCGGAGTGGGACTTTTCCCGGTGGGACGGTGGTGTGTCGAGGCTGCCTGGCGTGTGGCCGGTGGCTGCTACCCGCCGGCAGACCTGCGAGTCACGTCAGTGTCCACTCTCTCTGTAAAAGTAGAGATGAGCAGCGCAGCGTCCGTGGTCTCAGCTTCAGGTTACAGGACGCGCTCCGAAGATTAAGTGTGACGATAATAATGTAGCGATGTTACCAGATAATAATAATGTCAGACTGTTCAGAGACCAATACATTCATGATTTCATTTACTTGTTGCTTGTCCTTCTCTAATAAAAGACAGTTTGTGTTACTCCTTAATATGTAGACCTAATGTTTTTTATTATAGCTTACATTGGTTTCATAACCTTCTCAATTCGTCTCACATCACCGGACTAATAACGTGGCCTATATACAGTACGTATGTAGTGTAGTTTACATTCATCACACTGGGCA
The DNA here is from genome assembly GCF_008692095.1 of Etheostoma spectabile. Taxonomy (NCBI): domain Eukaryota; kingdom Metazoa; phylum Chordata; class Actinopteri; order Perciformes; family Percidae; genus Etheostoma; species Etheostoma spectabile. Next base: position 23,102,238 of record NC_045755.1, read on the forward strand.
CACCACAATGGTTCTTATAATCTTTTTTTTGTTGTTGCGGTCACTTGTCAGAAGAATAAAAAAACATGAATATTGTTCTACATATGCTCACAGCATAGTTGTCCCTTTCTGATTGTTCTGTATGAACATTAATTGTACAAAGAATTAGATGTAGCTTATAGAGATTTGTGAATATGGTTGTAAAACATGTTCTTGCGTTGTGAATAAGGGTTTGAAATTAAGCCTAGAGTCCTTAGGGTCCATTTTCCGAGGAACATTAATTACCTCTGCTCTCTTTTAAGGTAAAGGCTAAATAATAATACATTTTATTTATATAGTGCTTTACATGGTAGGCTAGTCAAAGACACTTTACAGTAAAACCAGCACATTTATCAAATAAAAATAGAAACATGAAACTAGCATATTTAAAGCAATTAAAACATAGTGTAGCCTACAACTTTGTAAAAATGTGGAGTGATTGTAGTCTAAGGAGATATTTTTACATCCTCACACATTCATTCGTGTCCGCTATGTTGGGTTTATTCTCTCTCCGTTTGAGCCGTATTTCCCTTTTTCCATATTCGTCCCCTCCTCGTTACTTTCCATTAGAAGCTGCTGCTCATTGGGTGAAACATATGGCGCATGGATCTTCTCAATTCTGCATCAGTAAATCGATACTGTGATCTATTTGAGAAAGCCGTGAACGTGCACTTATCCCAGCTATCTACACCTGGCGGGACATAGCTCCACCAGTTCGTCCTGGTTATCTCCACCTGGCTGGACATAGCTTCACCTGTTCATTCTGGCTCGGCAAACGTGCATCCAATTAAGCCGCGATGAGCAGGTCACACTAAATCAAGCTGCGCTTTTTCACTTATCCTGGATATCTTTATTATACTTAAGTGCAACAGGCCCCTGGTCTTCATCATCACCCAAAAGGATGTAGCCCGTTGGATGATACCGTCTTGTGGTGTAAAAACTGATGTTTTTCATTAGTCGTGTGTCATGGACAGACCCCGGATACCCCACAAAAATGTCCAGAAACCTGCCATTTGAGTCACATATTGCCTGCATGTTGACTGAGTAAAAGCCTATATAATTCAAGTAGTCTAATCTGTGACGCTGTGGTGGTTTCATCCGTATGTGGCTGCCATTGATTGCTCCAACCACACTGTGGAATGCAGGGATCCCTGAAATTTTGACAAATCCCTGACCAACTGCAGGCAGGTCCGCTGTTTGAGGGAAGTAGATTGCGCTCCTTAGATTGTCCCATATGTTCTGGGCCACTCTGTGGATGATGCGGTGAACTGTAGCCTTTGGTACATTAAAGACACGGGCCACCACTCAATAGGAGAGTCCATGTTCCAGCCAATGGCGTATATAAGTACTTCAAGCTCAATACCCCAGCCGAGGTCCTGCTCCCTTTGCAAAAGCCTCTGCAAGCTGTGCATCGCTCTTCTGGTGAGGCGGAAATCCTGCTTTAGCTCAGTCTCAACATTGAACCACATGCACAATAGAGGCATGTTGGGGTTTGTGGCACAGTATGTTGTTGGAAAATGTTTGCCTCTACAAAGAACAAAGCACACAGTTTCCTCCTAGCTTGATTTCTTCGACTTGTTGCAGACAATTGCAGAAAAATCACTAAAACCCACGCAATCGACATACACAAGATAGAGAAATGGGATTCAGCCCTAGTCTAGTTTCCCTGAAATTTAATATTTTTCGGATGTTTACAGTAAAAAACTGTAAACTTTTTAACTGAGTTGTAATTTTTAGGTTCACAATTGAAAAGCCCATTTGCTGCTTTTTTAAAACTATCCAGTTATAGTAGTTTCACACAGGGAAAGTAAAGTCAGAAAAACCTTTTATTAATTATTCCTTAATTTTTCCCAGGATAATTCAGAGCTGCTAACAGCAAGCACATGTTCAAAGTCTCCTCCGTTTGCTGTAAAAGCACTTCAGGGTAAGGACACCTTGTATCTATAATTAACTTTAAATTTAGGGTTTGACAGTAAGATCAACACTCTCTCTAAATAACCCTGAGGCAACAACGCTTAAAAGATGCTGCAGGAAAAACGTAATAGACCCTGTTACAACCCTAGTTTATGCCTGGGGGAAGCTAGGAAGTAACATATACCCAAGAAACCGTATACCCAAATTACCATTATTGGTGTTCGGCTTCATCTCTCTTTTGGTAATTTGGGTATACGGTTTATGTTACTTCCTTGCTCCCCCTAGATATAAACTAGAGTCGTAACAGGGCCCATTGCAATTCTCCTGCAGCATCTCTTTTTGTTGCCTCAGGGTTATTTAGAGAGAGTGTTGATCTTACTGTCAAACCCTAATCTTAAAAGTATTTCATACTGTATCTATATTTCATATAGATACAGGTGTCCTCCTTACCCTGAGGTGCTTGTATAGCAAACAGAGGAGACTTTAAACTTTTGCTTGCTATTAGCAGCTCTGAATTATCCTGGGAAGAATTATGAAAAATTAATAAACAGTTTTCTGACCTTACTTTCCCTGAGTGAAACTACTATAACTGGATAGTTTTAAAAAGGCAGCAAATGGGCTTTTTTTTTAAAATGTGAACCAAAAAGTTACAACTCAGTTAAAACGTTTACTGTTTTTTACTGTAAACATCCGAGAAATATTACATTTGAGGGAAACTAGACGTGGTTAAGGTTCTTGAAAACAATAATGTGACCATTTTGACAAAAAAGACTTTTAGCGTCCATCCATCCATCTTTATCTGCTCATCTGGTATTGTGTCGCGGGCGCAGCATGAATATAGGTGAGGGTAGAAACAAACACTGCCTGGTAGATTGAGAGCTTTCCCTCCTGGCTCAGCTCCCTTTTCATCACAGTGGTGCAATAAATGGAATGTAATACTGCACCCACTGCTCTGATTCTCCGACCAATCTTCCGCTCCATGGTCCCCTCAATTGCGAACAAGAACCAATGTTATTTAACCTCCTACACTTGGGGTAAGGACTCACTCCCCACCTGAAGAAAGCACTCCATCGGTTTCCATCTGAGAACAATGGCCTCAGATTTAGAAGTGCTGATTCTCGTCCCAGCCGCTTCACACTTGGCTGGAAACCGATCCAGTGAGTGCTGAAGGCCACAGACCGATGACACCATCAGGACCACATCATCTGCAAAAAGCAGCGATGAGATCCTGAGCCCACCAAACTGCAACACCCCGACTACGCCTCGATATCCTGTCCATAAATATTACAAGCAGGATTGGTGACAAAGCGCAGCCCTGGCGGAGGCCAACCCTCACCTGGAACGAGTCCGACTTACTGCCGAGAACCCGGACACAGCTCTCGCTTTGGTCATACAGAGATTGGATGGCCCTGAGAAGGGACGCCCTCACCCCATATTCCCTCAGCACCATCCACAGTGTCTCCCGGGGGACCCGGTCAGACACCTTCTCCAGATCCACAAAACACATTTTTGGTGAACAACTTTTTTATTTTCTTCCAACTACATCGTCGGCTTATCACCATCAAAAACAAACTAAATACAACAATCACATACATAAAAAAAGAAAAAAAAAGAAAAGAAAAAGAAATTATATATATATATATATATATGCATACACACATATATACATATACATATGCACATACACATACACATATAACAAATAAATCAAACACAATAGCGACCCCCCCCCCCCCAATCCCTCATACCCTGGATCTCTACCCTTTACTGGCAATAAACAGACCACAAAACCAACCATGTAAATACAGATATTGAGTTACAGCAAATTCTTAACTTTATCAACCACTGAATGCCACGCTGAGATAGTATCGGGCCCGGCACTGTGCATTCTTGCCACTGACAGCTCCATCTCAACTACGTCTATGTAAGTGTTAATCCATTGAGGCTTAGTGATTGCATGTGGAGGCTTCCAGCGTAGAGCTAGCATTTTCTTGGCCGCGGTGATGCCTGTTAAGAGCATACGCTTTTTCCAACATGTCATCTTTAGTGAGGAAGTGTCATTCAAGAGCAGGACAGCAGGAGAACACGGTACAATATCATCCACAACAATAGATAAAGTGGCACATACCTCCCCCCAAAAAAGCTTCACATCCTTACATTCCCAGTACATATGCATGTATGAACCTATACAGCCATCTGAACAGAGGGTACAAATTGGAGAAGTTAAGCGTTTCATAAGAAAGCTTTTCCTGGGAGTGAGGTAGGTCCTATAGATATAGTTGAAATGAATCTGTTGGTGATTTGGATTCTTAGAAGCAAGGCCAATCGAGGACCAAATGGTATCCCAGTCCAGTGAGACATTTTCATTGTAACGTTGTAGGTCATTGGCCCACACACGTGAAATAGGGAGAGTTTTGTAAGAGGCATCCCGAACAAAAGAATATATTTTGGAGACCACCCCTCTGTTTCGACTGCTACTATGTAAAATGGAGTGCAAAGGGTGGATAGTAGGACGAGAAGCCCATGGTACTCCATATGCTTTCATAGATGAACGTAGTTGAAAATACAGAAATAAAGATGTTCCAGGCAATTGGTAAGACTGTCTCAGATCATTAAAATCACGGAGCCCATTTTCATTACATACATTGGCTAAAACATGTATACCTCTAGAGCTCCATACCGGGGATGCAAAAGACACCCCCCCCCCCGTGAGTAGAGAATAGTTATTAAAGAGCGGGCTATTCCGGTGCCATTTACATGAGATCTTATTTTCTTTCTCAAAAGGTGAGCCACGTTGATAAGAGAAAACTCATTATAAGTCCAAGCTGCAGCTTAGCCCGTTTTAAAGGAACAGCAGAGTAAATCAGATCCTCCAGTCTATGTGGTGATGCTAGGTCCTGTTCTATGGGTTTCCAACAAGGGTCAGAATTGGTGTTAATCCAATCTGTGAGTGGTCTTAGTATAAATGACCAAAAATAGTGTTTAAAGTTAGGCACAGATAGGCCACCCTCTGTTTTATGTCGTTGAATTGTTGTTAGTTTCACCCGTGGCCGCTTCCCACCCCAGATGAATTTAGAAACCAAGGAATGAATCCTCTTCCAGTAATCAGTTGGGGGTGGTAAGGGCAGCATTGAAGAAAAGAAATTTATGCGTGGTAGAATATCCATCTTGACTATTGACACCCGTGCTTGTAATGAATTTGGCAAGTGAGACCATCTATTGAGATCCGCTTCAATTCTATTATAAATACCCTGAAAATTTGAGTTGGCAATATTAACTAACGACGGGAAAATGTCAACCCCCAAATATTTAAATTGTTTAACTACTGGAATATACTGGGGCAACACAGACAGGCTCAAAACCGGATTTAATGGGAGAAGCGCCGATTTGGACCAATTAATTTTATACCCCGACAGAGAGCTAAATTCCTGAAAAGTATCCAAAATGTGCGGTAACGATATGGCTGCTCTGTCAAAATATAATAATATATCATCAGCATACAGCGATATGGAATGTGAAGTATTATTGAAAGTTACGGGGGAAATTATCGGGTGCTGGCGGATTTTCTGTGCAAGGGGCTCTAATGACAGTATAAAGAGAAAAGGACTAAATGGACAACCCTGTCGGCATGACCGTGATAACTCGAGCCTATTTGATATAATGCCGTTTGTGTTTATCATCGCAGATGGATTACTGTAAAGTAGCTTAATAAGACTAATAAAAGTTGGGCCCAGATTAAAGCGCTCTAGAACCATCCACAAGTAATCCCATTCTAACCTATCAAAGGCTTTCTCTGCGTCAAGGCTCAATACTGCACATGGAGCAGGGATATCCTTAGCAGCATGGATGACATGAAGCAGTCGTCGTACATTGTCAGAAGCAAGTCGCGATTTCACAAAGCCCATCTGGTCACTTTTAATTAACGTCGTTATATGAGGCTCTAATCGCAAGGCCAGTATACGGGCAAAAACTTTTATTTCCGCATTAAGGATAGATAATGGTCTATAGTTTCCACATTTAGTGGTGTCCTTATTAGGCTTGGGTAATACTACTATCAAGGCGGCATTCATATCGTTAAAAAAAGCACCAACTTCAACAGCTTTATGAATCATTGCTAAAAAGTATTGCCCCAACTCTTCCCAAAAGGTAAGGTAAAATTCAGGAGGAATTCCATCCCAACCCGGGGATTTACCTTTTTTCATACCCGCTATAGCACCCCTTAACTCAGTCAGAGTAATTTGCTCCCCAAGACTGTATGCATCATCTTGAGTAAGCATAGGGAGCTCTAAGTCTTGTAAAAAGGTGTCACATTTAGTTTTATCCAATAATACTTCCGATTTGTATAGATTTTCGTAAAACTTTTGGAAAGCAACATTAATATCTTTGGGAGTGGTCAACAGTTTTTGCTCTGAACTGATAGCTGTAATATTAGAGTACTTTTCCCCTTTTTTCAGAGAAAGAGAGAGCAGATGACTTGGTCTCGAGCCATTAAAATAATAGTTCCTTCTAGCCCTTTGAATTTGGGCGTAATCTCAAAATGTTGTTCAACTCCATTCTGGCTGTATTGACTTTCTTTTTACTGTCATCTGTTGAGCCATCCCGTTTCTGAGCCTGTTCTAGCGTTTGCAGTTCACTCTCAAGTGCAGTAATCTTGCTCAGCCTTGATCGGTTAAGGTAGGAAGCGAAGGAAATAGTAGTATTTCTCACAAATCCTTTAATTTTACCCCACAGGACCCGAGGGTCCCCCACCGAGTCAGCATTCTCTGAAATAAATGTTTTAAAGGTATTTCTAAAATGGTCACAATAGCTGTTGTTTTTAAGTAATGTGGTGTTAAAGCGCCACCTTGTGGCCTTAGTTGGAATTTGGGCCAGTGAGAGCTGTGATGTGACAACACAGTTGTCAGATAAAGAGTTAGGATAAATCACAGCGGAATGTATTTCAGAATATATCGTTGCAGAAGCCAGTAAATGATCTATCCTTGAGTAAGTTTTGTGTCTATATGAATAAAAACTATAATTTCTAGTTGAAGGATTAACAGCTCTAAATAAATCTGTGAGATTGAAGTCATCAACTAATCCTTGGAAGGCAATTGTTGACGGAGGAAGATGTCGAGTTGGAGCGCTAGATCTATCGAGTAGGGGATCCAGGACCGCGTTCATGTCAGCGCCGATAATAACCGAGAATTCCTGCAGGTCCCATAAAGTCTTGCTAATTGTGCCAAAGAGCTCTGGGCTAAAAGTATTTGTGGCATAAATACTTAAAAATGCAATTTTTTGCCCATACATATTGGTTTTAATATAAGCAATTCGACCATCCTCACTTCCATAACTTCCAATTATTGTTAAGGAGAGGCTACGCCTTAACACCACCAAGGCCCCACGGCTTTTAGAATGGAAAGTAGCTGCAGCTGCAGTATAATAACAACGGTTCGACAAGCGTTGTTTATCAAAGTGTTTAAAATGTGACTCTTGAATAAAGGCCACATCTATATTGTGCCTTTTAAGCCAATCAAGACACATTGAGCGCTTAATGGGACCATTTAAACCATTTATATTCCAACTAGCTATGTGTAACATCGACATTAATACAAACAAGACTGAGCAAGGTTATGTGTTCCTTTATATACACTATAGTGTATAATGTAGAGATCCAATTATTCAACCCCATGTCGCCAAAAATAAGAAAAAGAAAAATTAAAGTATGACAATAAATAAAAAAAAACAAATGTAAAATTGCAAAACTCACATCTGACATAACCTAACAAGGTGGCAAAAACCACAGACAAAACACCCACTATTTAGGCACCTGAACTGAGAAAGCCGGCTATCACACCGTTACAAAGGCCCACCCCCTAAATCATTATTTTGTGTACCCAATCCAATGTCAAAAGAGCAGTAGAAACTGGCCACATTAAAAAAAAGAAAAAGAAAATTATTCATCAAATTAGTCATCCGTACATGCACAAAAATCTTGAATTTACTTCACGTCAAGCAAATAATATAGTAAAGAAACCCACAAACACACATCCTCTCTTGTTTGTCAGATAACAGTTACCTTAGGGATGCCCTGAGGTGTGTTTGTCTGTGCAGAATAACGCTTTACTCATCCAACAGTCCTGTGGTAGTAGATTCTGGGAGCCAGATATCATATCCCTTCGTTAGGCCGTCGGCCGGGTCTGAGCACCAAGGAAATCCTCAGCATCTGCCTGGGTCTCAAAAAGGTGCACTTCAGACCCGCGGGACAGCTTTAGTTTAGCCGGGTAAATCAGGAACGGGATGAAACCTTGTTTCCTCGCTGTTTCCATCGTTTGGGAAAGTGCGCGGCGTCGTTTGAAGGTGTAGTTGCTGTAGTCAGCGGCGAAGCGAATCTCTTTGCCGCCGGCCTCTATCCGATGGCCTCTAGCTGCCTTCAAGATGCGGTCCCGGTCCGTGTAGCGTAGCATCTTGCAGATCAGGGTGCGGGATCCAGTATCGCGCTCCGGGCCTATACGATGTGCCCGCATCACCTCCATCTTTCCGTCGTTAAGTACAGGAAACCATGTAATGAGCGAAGATGAAACAAATTTCGTTGCGTCTCCTTTTTCAACTGTTTCTGGCAAGTTGATAATACGAACATTATCCCTGCGGGACCTGTCCTCAAGCTCTGCCATGTGTGCTTCCAGTTTGGAGCATACTGTTCGGAAAGACTTCTCATGTTTAACCAGCTGGGTGGAGAGATCTTTATAGTCCTTTTTCAGCTTCCTAATATCAGTTGTATTCGTCGTTACCTCCGTTTTTATGTTATCCAGCCGTACTTCAAACTTTCCAAACTGATTCTCGATGAAGGTTTGCTGCTCTTTCATCGCGGGAGCTAACAAGGTCAATATAGCCTGGCGGAATGACTCAAAACCTTCGTCGTCTTTCAGAGGGTCCAACCCGACTTTGCTTCTCAAACCTTCAGCCATTGCATACACAGGGCTTAGGACACTCAAATCGAGGAGTTGTTAAGTTAGGAATACAACATAAATGGATAGTTATATGAAAATAGGGGGCGAGGAGGCCAGAGCAACCGCGCTACGCAGCCATCTTGTCTGCAGGTCACGTGCACCACTCCAGATCCACAAAACACATGTAGACTGGTTGGGCGTACTGCCGTCAATGACAATAGGCAGTATCTAACTCTATCTGGAAAGGAAAACAGCCATGACTGGTGATGTCTAGTGAGAAGGAAAGAGGATGGTGGCCTCTGAGTTCACAACTTCAAACATTTTTTTTGGTCCGTCATATCGAGGCCCCTCCTCACTGGGTTTAACCCAGATGTGTCTGTTTTCTGGCGTACCTTAGAAAGTGCTATGACAGAGCCTTGGTCACTCGATGACGTTTGTTTTGCCAAAATGTCTAAAAAAACAGTGCCAGCTATGCTTTGGACCCATTATCTCACATCTGAAACACACTGTAACTGTAACAGCTTGAAACTGGCTAACTTGTTCCCCTTTATTCAAAAACATAGCACTCCTGACTGGGGGGAGGCCGATAACAGACCAACAATGGGAACAAAGGGCTCTTCATTGTCTTAAAGACATTTTTAGCGACGTTGGTTTATTGCCTTTTTCTGACTTGAAGAGGACATTCAATCTACCACGTTCCTCTTTCTTATTTTACCTTCAATTGAGCAAGGCAAGGTAGGCAAAATCAGTTAAAAAAGTTAAAAAAATAAAAACCAATAAAACACATGAATAAACAGTTAAAAATAAAACCATTAAGATGTATAAAACACAAGAATAAAAGTTACAGTGCAGCATAAGAAATTAAACATTAAAGAAATGAAAAGTCATAATTAAGATCGGCACTCAAGGCGTACGGTGTCCCTTGGCAGAGGCCGTTGCCCATCCCAGAGATATCTGGCTGCTCTGCCCTTCCTATTGAGAGGATCTGGGCACGCGATTGCCCAGGCCTGGGTATCGATCTCGACTGGCATGATGTATGGTCTAACGTTCCAGATGTATCTCGCAATCCAGACCATCAGCAGATTCAATATAATTTCATTCATAGGACATATCTCACTTTCGAATTTCTCTTAAAACTTTCACCTTTCTGACTTTAGATTAACTTCTTTTTTAGTTGATGAAAAACAAACCACTCGTGTTTGGTCTCACCATAAAGTCCCACCTTGACCCGGGGCTTATTGACTTGTGTTGACTTAAGCTTTTTATGTTTTTGACACTTGTGTTTGATCAGTTAAATCACATGTATTCAGGGCATCAGCTGTGGATATTTAACCGAGGCAGAGATCAGACTGACATCCAGACGGACGAGGAACAAGGAACGAGACTACTCCACTACTTCACCTGAGGTGAGTCCCGTTTGTCTCTCTGTGTTTCAATAGAACAGAAAAGGACATTTAAAGGTTTCAAATTTCAGTTTAAAGATCTCAACAATGTGAGCTGCTCTCAGAGCTTCATCAGGCATAAAAACCAAAAACCACATGCACTTTGAATCAACTAAAAGACTTCAGAGGACATGAGGGGGATTCCTGGTTCAAAATCAATTTATAATCATATCTGTCACTTATTGTCTGTAAAAACTAGCAGAATTTGATTCAAAGATGACTTTCTTGTCTGTTAAGGTGGGGTAAGTTCCTAGTGATACTGATTTAGTGGCCAGTTAGTCTCTCTCAGCCTTCAGAACTATAACCACTTCAGTGTTATCCTGGTTGAGTTGTTTATGCATATTCTGTATATGTATAATTGTTCCTGTGGGTCATTAGATTATATTCCAGCTGCAGAGAGCTGTGAGAGCCCTGAACCATGCGTCCCGTTGTGGTTACTGCCATCCTTCTTCTGGGGGTGCTGATGTTCATGTCGGACTCTGCAGCCGGTAAGAACACAGTCACTAAATAATCAGTCCACACAGACAACAGGAACAAGACGTGGCCGGGTTGGTTCAGTGGGTAGAGCAGGTGCACATACTGAGAGGCTTATACCTTGACACAGAGTTCAGGGTTCAAGTACGACCTGAGACAATTACCTGCCGGTCTTCCCTCTCTCTCGCCTATCTCACTTATTCTCCATTAAAGGCAGAAAATAAAATAATCTTAAAAAAAGACTACAGGAACAAAAAAAGGACAAAACTTCTTCTTTCTCTGATACAGGGGATCTTGCACAAGTGTGTAAGACCATATATCCGGTCACACCGTGTAAAAACAAGAAACTCGGTGAAGGCTGGTTCCAGATGGGTAGCAACCGCTGTGTGAAGGCGTTCTACAATACTCAGCATTTGGGCCATTCTGATGCAGAGGTGATGAAACACACACATCTGACTTCAGACAGTAAATGTGACCTCATCCTGTTCAGACAGTCTTTCAAGTTCAGCAAAAGATGTGAGGAAAGAGGACTTGAGAACAAGATTTTCTTTTGGGACTTGTGACATTAAATAGTATATTCTATAAGTATATTCTGATTACTGAGGTACAGCTATGGAGGGTCATCTGACCCAGTATTTAAAATTAAAAGAAAAATAACAAATACATTGATATTTTTGGCAATGTAATGATGAAAAGTGAAATGTATTTTTGAAATAAAAGCTTCAATTGAAATGTGTAATATCGAAAGAAAAAAACAAACATAAGAACGTTTAAAAGAGAACGTTTTTCATTAAGATATACAGCCTTATTTTACCTCCCTCTGGTTTGCATGTATTGTTCTCCAATTAAACATTTTATGAAGGTAGTCATGTGTTTTCTGTCTCCTCAGAGCAGAGGTTAGGGAATGTGAACGGGCTTCGTGATGGCGGACCGGATCAATTTCCGGGTTGAGCGAGGATAGATCAAACACGCAAATTAACATGACAAATGATGAATTATCAGAGAAAACTAATTCTCCTGATTTTTGTTCATTTCAGATGACTTGTAGAAAATTCCCAAATGGCCATCTGGTATCGATCCACAATGACGCGGAGGTGAATCAAGTCCAATGTGCCATGTATAAAGCCACCACCGGAAAAGCTCACTACTGGATCGGAGCCTTCCTTGTTGATGTAAGCAGTAAATGTTTCTGTTTGTGAAGCCCTATTTAGCCCTAGTTCAACACATTCTCATGAATAGGTTTGTATGATATTGCTCAAACTTATGCACAATTCATATACTACAAAGGTATGGTGTCTGCTGGCCCGTCACATAAAGAGTGGTCACATGACAGTTAAGTTTAGTGGTCTTCCAGTTGAATGTAGCTGAGAAAATAAGATTCTGAACCGGGTACAAAGCTCCGTGAGGTCATAAACCCCCGTTTCCAGGATGAAAGTCTTAACTTCTCCTGGACACAAACACGGCTCCCCCGGTTTAAAGCCCTGTGTATAAACTTTGAGATGGCAATATAAAAAATGCATTTGGATGCAAAAAATTCCAGATATTTTCTACTTATTGTATTTCTTTACTTCAAGTAATGTGTGCTTTGATTTCAACTAAACCACAAATAGTACATCTATGTCTTCCCTTTAATAAAAGTAAAATCAGAGAGATAAGATATGCATTATTTCATTAGAAAAAACATATCCTACCTTTAATAGTTGAGAAAATGTTCAGTTCAAACCTGTCAGCCAACAAATAAACGTTGGTAGTTGGAAGCAGGTAATTGGTGGCAGAGTGGAAAGTTAATCTGATGATAATTGGCCATTTGGCCAAGTAGTCAACCTCAGGCAGTCATTTGTTTTCCGTTTTTCTTTTTAGGATGGTGATTTTTACAAACACAATTATCGTTTTGTTTGGACGGATGGCAGTAGTTTTGGTTACACCAACTGGGCTGGTGGCCAGCCTGACAATGCTTGGCGCAGAGAGCACTGCGTTGAGATGAACTATTGGGGTAAGTAAATCAATGGTTTAGGAGGAGAGGTAGTAGGTTATAAGAAAGAAATTAATTTATTTATTAATTTTACCTCAGACAAGATAAGAGAGGCTATGGTGAAGGAGTGTAATTATTAAAGCAGCACAAGAAACGGGTCAAAGTAGAGGGGTATGAACGAAGAACAGGACCCTCATTTTTAACTGCATATGATCTTTTCTACTCATAGAATTTGACTAATCTATTTCTTTGTGTGATTGAGAGTTTGGGAACATTTAAAACTTCTCCAGACCATGAAGACCAACAAACCCTATAGAGGATGTGCTGCCTACTGACACTGGTTAACATGTTTCTTTCAGACTGGGGACTCTGGAACGATGCGAACTGTAATGAGAATAAGCCCTACGTGTGTGCAGTGAATGTCTAGTGGTTCAGAGAGAAACTGAAGAGCAGCAGTTGGACCAGTCTGCTTCAACTGGAGCCACTGCAAACTTTTACATTTACTGCAATAAATATTCAGCATCAGAAAACATGTTGATGGTCCCTGTTTCTTTTCCTGTTTGTCACTGAACTATCTGTCCTCATGTCATCTACCCGGATGGGTAACACTTTATAATAACCATCATTTATAGATGGTAAATTGATTGTTAATTAATCTTTAGTTAATTGTCATTTAACTTTTAGGAAACAGTCAGTTTACTGTTAACAAACAATTAAATTATAATTAATAATGATTACTAATTGTTAATAGTAATTTGTTAAGGGTTACTAGTTGTTCTGTAAACCGTCTACTAACAGTGTCTGGATGGTTATTATAAAGTTGCAACAGATGACTTTAATACCTTGTTAAACAGTTAATAAATACTTTATAAACCATCTATAAACATTATTTAGATAGATAATTAATACTTTGTTAAGGGTTACCAGTTGGTCTGTAAACCGTCTATAAACAGTGTTTGGATGGTTATTATAAAGTCGCAACAGATTACTATAATACCTTGTTAAATAGTTAATAAATTCTTTAAAAAATAATCTATAAACATTATTTAGATTATTAATTTGTTAAGGGTTGGTCTGGATGGTTATTATAAAGTTGCGACTGATGTTTTTCATAGTTATTAGTAAGTGCTTTGTAAGGCAATGAGACATTTTTTGCCCTTCATTAAATTATATACCAAAAACATATATATATAAGTTAAAAATCCACCTGCAAGTCAGGGTGGGATGTAAAAAAAACTCACAAAATTACTAGTAAAACCTTTATTACAAAAATTGTAATCAAAGTTACTTACTGAAACTTTACATTTTTCTAAACATCAAATAAAGGGCTATCCGTATGTTTTCCATACTTGTATTGAAAAAAGTGTTATTGGTGCTCCTCTAATTTTACAGTGTGATCAAAAATTTAAAAAGAACGATGACTATACATGAAAAATAAATGAACATGCACAAACCTTTACATTGCACAGTCCTTTTTGAACATTACAATTTCAAAATAACTCCAGTCAGCTTCCCAACCGATTATTTCTGCTCCCTCTTATTGTTAATATTTATTATTGAAGGGTATGAGCTTACCCGCCGCTGTATTTTTAGCTATATTGGCCCTTACTTGTGGATTGTTGTTAATGATGTCTTCACATCTGCTGAGGAAGTCAGTTATCTTATGCAGTTTGTTGTATCCTGCCACTAGATCTTCAAACTTTTGTGTGGAGGATATGGCAAGCTCTGCAATCGCCGCTTTAGACCTCACTATCAGCTCTGTCACTCCAGCATGTGCACATGCTTCTCCCAACACAATGCCATGGTTGTATGTCCTCAACACCCTCTTGTATCTTTTGATGATCTCTATTGGGCTTCTGACTGCAAAAGTAGACAACAATTCATGAAGATAAACTTGTCAATTATTTAACTACTTAAAATAAGTGTACAGCATAAATTGGGGTATGTATCTCTATGATGAAATGAAAAACAGTTAACCCTGTAAAAATGTGATAGGATTAAACTATAAAACCTAAATAATGGCACAAACTCTTAAACATAAATAATGGCACAACTAATAACTTGCCATATGAAATTCTCTTTCCACAGATGTGACTGATGTCTTTAACCATCTTACGTATTTGTAGTTCACTTTTAAAGCAAAATAATATATTATCTCCTGGTTAGGCTTCTTTGGGTGGAATTTAGGTAAAAGTGATGTGCTCCAAGGGGAAGCTTACTCAAAATATTGAAAAAAATAAAGCTCCTTTTACCCAGAGATCTATATCCAGGTAATTTTGGTGTATTCTCGCATTGCCAGACCTATCTCCACAGTGCAGTTTCAGCACTCTAGTAAGGTCTGGCTAAACAGTTTTATGCCTGATGTAGCAGTGGTGGGGGAGGGACATCTGGCACATGACAAACGTGCCAGATGTCAGGCTTTTACCCAGCAAGGTACATCTAGCCAGCATAGGTTTGGTGTGATTTGCAAAGAATGGAGATATCCAAGGAGATATGCTTTAATTCAATGTAGCTCAATGCACCAAGAATAACATTTCCACACCTTTTTCAGAAAGCATGACATAATAACTAACAATAATCCATAGACCTCGTTGTGAACAGTTTAATGGAAAACTATTATGGCATGGTACTTTGTTGGAAAATAGTTACCAATAAAACTGCTCACAACCAGATCTGATATTATCCTGTGTAACCATGTCATGATTTCTGAAAAGAAACATTGCTGTTTTTCCAATATATTTTTTGATGCAATAAACCAAATGCCATTTCTCTACGGTTAATAGGGATGAGCGAGTACAGCACTATCTGTATCTGTATCTGCATCTGTTTACCACATGAATTATCTGTATCCGTATCTGTACTCGGACTGGGCGGGGCCTAACCCGGAAGTGGGCAGATTTAACCCAGAAGTGGGTCGGGTTGTCTTGAAATGGGCGGGGCTTTAACCAAGGCAAGGCAAAGCAAGGCAGCTTTATTTGTCTAGCACATTTCAGCAACAGGGCAATTCAAAGTGCTTTACACAAAATCAGTTAAACAGATAAAACACAAGTAAAAACAGTTAAAAATCATAAGCAATATAAACCGGTAAAACACATTAATACACAGTTAAAAACAAATAGAAACGTTAGAATAAAAGTTACAGTGCAGCATAAAAAATTTAAAGAAATGAGCATTAATTTAAAGAAAGGCAGCATCAAAAAGAAAGGTCTTCAGCCTTGATTTAAAAGAACTGAGAGTAGCAGCAGATCTACAGGTTTCTGGGAGTTTATTCCAGATATGAGGAGCATAGAAACTGAAAGCTGCTTCACCCTGTTTAGTTCTGACTCTGGGGACAGAAAGTAGACCTGTCCCAGATGACCTGAGAGGTCTGGGGGGGTCATAGTGTAGTAGCAGATCAGAAATGTATTTTGGACCTAAACTGTTTAGTGATTTATAAACTAGCAAGAGTACTTTGAAATCAATTCTTTGAGACACAGGAAGCCAGTGTAAAGACTTCAGAACTGGAGTGATGTGATCCAGTCTCTTGGCAACTTTGACTGAAATAACCACTCGATACAACCGAGGTATGCAGCAAAGCATTTGTGAAGCCTCAACACGCACAACCTTGTGGCTGATGGGCTACGACACCAGAAGACCCTACCGGGAACCGCTCATCTCCACTACAAATAGAAAACAGAGGATACAATTTGCAAGAGCTCACCAAAATTGGACAGTTGAAGACTGGAAAAATGTTGCCTGTTCTGATGAGTCTGGACTTTGGTTGAGACATTCAGATGGTAGAGTCAGAATTTGGCGTAACATGGATCCATCATGCCTTGTTACCACTGTGCAGGCTGGTGGTGGTGGTGTAATGGTGTGGGGGAGGTTTTCTTGGCACCCTTTAGACCCCTTAATGCCTAATTGGGCATGGTTTAAATGCCACGGCCTACCTGAGCATTGTTTCTGACCATGTACATCCCTTTATGGCCACCATGAACCAATCCTCTGATGGCTACTTCCAGCAGGATAATGCACCATGTCACAAAGCTCACATCATTTCAAATTGGTTTCTTGAACATGACAATGAGTTCACTGTACTAAAATGGCCCCCACAGTCACCAGATCTCAACCCAATAGAGCATGGGTCTCAAACTCGCGGCCCGGGGGCCAATTGCGGCCCGCGGGATGATATTTTGTGGCCCCCTACTTGACATCAAAGTAAAGTGTTAGTGCGGCCCGCGCGTGAAAACTGAAACTGAAACTTTTTGTCATTGTGCATGTCACTTATGGGCTACCGTAGTAGTCTCCTGACAGCAGCGTAACGGTTGTCAAGCTAGCTAAGTACCCTTTGCGGCAAATGCCTGAGGTTTGACAATGTGATGTCTGTTGTTGTGAAATGCACCAACCATATCAGATCTAGGGGTTTAAAGCACCGGCAGTTCCGCGCCTTTTTTTTTGAGGAAATAGAGTTTTTTTTTTTAATACTTGATGCGGCCCAGCCAAACCCAGACTCTACTTGCAGCGGCCCCCAAGTAAATTGAGTTTGAGACCCCTGCAATAGAGCATCTTTGGGATGTGGTGGAACGGGAATTCGTGCCCTGGATGTGCAGCCGACAAATCTCCATCAACTGCAAGATGCTATCCTATCAATGTGGGGCAACATTTCTAAAGAATGCTTTTAGCACCTTGTTGAATCAATGCCACGTAGAATTAAGGAAGTTCTGAAGGCAAAAGGATGTTAAACACAGTATTAGTATGGTGTTTCTAATAATCCTATAGTATCCATGTGCAGTGCAACCTCAAAAAGCCATAAAGCAAATGCTTGTAGCTTAACCCTCTGAGACTGAGACACTCGCCCACGAGTAAAAAAGTACCTCTAATTCATAGTTTAATAACTTTTGAACCATACAAGCGATTTACTCACTTTCGGTTTCGTTTGAATCCTGACGTTTTCGGCTTTACGGAGGTCTTTTCCGGGTCTTTCTAGCCTCAACAGGGGATTTTCTATCCAGCCTGGAACTTCAGCCTCTTTGGGCTTTAAATCCATACTGTTATGTCCAAGATTGGTCCACTTTACATCCATAATTCATCGCGTTTTGGCTCATCTCTCCCGCTGGCTCGATCTTACGTCTCTCTCTCTTTCTGTCCTGTGTATTTTTCAGGAAGTGCATGCCCATATATGGGAGATAAGGCACCTCTTTTGTATGGAAGGCCAGAGGGGACAAAAATGCCTATATACTCTATGGAAGGCCAAATAATGCAATATTTAGACACATATTTGCTTGTATAACATTACTGTGGGTGTAATATCAATAAATATGACATTATTATGTTATTATTGGCATAAGTAAATGTCATGAGAGCAAAACGTCTTGACTTTTTTGGAAAAAATGTATGTATTTTGTCAACTGTATAAGTTATAATGATTATTTCTTCACAGTGTGACTCCCAAGACATATGAGAAGTGTTTTAGAATGGAAAATGGCTTAGGTTTTACTTATATGTCTGTGATATCAATACATATCTGGAAGATTCATTTATTTATTTATTTATTTATTTATTTATCTTTAAGGCCCTTCAACCATTTTTAACATGCAAGTGACCTCACTGCAACCCACATATTCTAATAACCCAGTTTGTCCTAAAAAAAATGATGTTCATATCTTGACTGTAGACAACAGGGTTGATGTTTTACAAGCTTTTATATAAAATAAATCCAGACGGACAATAAACTGTAAAAATGGCCTCAGGGCCCCCAGGGTTAATTTAGATTTGTCAGATTCTTCCTCATTAGTTTAACGCTAGAACCCCAACACTTTTAAAGAGTACCATTTCCTTTAAATCAGACTGTGCTGAAACTGGTCCCGGATTGGAAACCGGGCAGAAAACATGTTTGATTTTTATTTAATTTTGAACACTGAGTGAGACAATTAAATGGTTCAGTCAGCAAGAAGAAACAACATAGATAGAAAAAGAGTACAGGTTTCATTGTCTTTACTAATGCACATACATGTTTTAATTCAAATGTTTTTATAACTCTTTAGCTTCATTTGTTGTTTTTGTGGATTCCTGGATCCTGAGGTAGGTGATCCTACGTCACGGTAAAGCTCTCTTTGACAGCAGGAACATGCTCAATGCTGATGTAAAGGTTTTGTCTTTCTTGGACTATATATCATTTAATACCGTTTTCCTATAACAACGCATATCTGTTGTTATATTTAGGCCACGTATCCACACTACTCCAGCATTTCTGCAACACCTACACAAAGACATCTGGAAACGTCACTCACCCAGCTTAGGTTTGTAAAAGGGTTGAGTTGTAGTCTGTACAGACAGACGGGTAGTTTTGCTGACCTCCCTATAGAAATGTTTAAAAGGATATTCTCCCTTGTTACTGGTTGAACAATGTTGAAATGTTTTCTAAATCATTCCTATTACTGTAACTTTAGCATTGACTTGACTGTTGAGTTCAGTAAGTGCTACTTGTTGGGGCAGTTGAACATGACAATGCTACAGACTAACTGAAGATGGATGTCATTGTAATCACATTCAGATCACCTCAAATGGAGACCCTGATGATTATTGGGTTCATAAGTGCTTCTCTTTGGGGTTGTCCTGGTAGTGAGTTCATCATCAGACATAGCTCTGAACAAATGCAGAAACAAGTAGGAAGTAAGCAGAAAGGTTATTTGCCCAACCGGATTTGATAGAACATTAGATCTCTGTTACAAAATAGCTCTTGTACAAATAAGGGAGCATATCAATCAATCAAACTTCATCCACAACTATCCACAGACTATGATTTTCACTTTGTCCATGTCTGGTATCACTAACCAATTGAAATGTTTATGAACGTTCATGCAAACAGGTATAGGGCTGTGTTTCAGGTTGTCTTGGCCGAGTGGTTAAGGCGATGGACTAGAAATCCATTGGGGTCTCCCCGCGCAGGTTTGAATCCTGCTGACAACAAGAGGCATTCCTTAGTGTTATTGGTAGAAAACCAACAACATATGACATTACACCAAATTGCAGATGTACCTTCATGAACAGTATTGTGTTATCTCATAACTACTGGAAGCCTCCAGCAACGTATTTCTTAGCATTTATTTTCAGTCTGTGTTACAAGATTTGCAGCAAACGTTGTATTGTCCAACAGTAAGGCAACAAGTGTGTTACTTTTTGACTATGAATTATATCATGGCAGTGCAAGCCTTTTGCCCAGGTTTGATTTCCAGCCACTGCAGTTGCATTTACAGGTTTTGAAGCCATATACAACATTAACATTACACGTTTTACCCAGGTTTCTTCTTTTATTCAGTGATATTTCAATTTCCTTGCGGGAGTCATCCCAAAAGGATTAATAAAGATAAGTCTAAGTCTATCTCAGAAAAAAGTAAAAAAACTCTGAAAATCTTCAGGGGATGTAGCTCAGTGGTAGAGCGCATGCTTTACATGTATGAGGACCTGGCATCTCCAGCAGGTATTATGGTGGAGTCTTTAAAAAAGCTGCTAAAGACATTACCTCCTCTGGTAATCTGACTGGTAGACAGCACAACAAGCACTTTAAACGTACATGTTTCTATTTACAGTATTTAATAACTGTAGTGTAATGTATGTATTGTTTTATGCTCCAGTTTTAATGAGTGTTACAGCAGGTATGAGCACTGTAGTTTCTATTTTTATGGATGAAAGGAACTTGACAAACTATTAAGTTAACTCTTCAGCCGGCGGAGACATTTCACTTCAGACACTAGCAGCAACAGATGCTATGTTAAACATCAACAGACTGGAAATATACTTCCTGCTGATACAAAGCATACTGATTAGCAGAGGATGGTTTCGATCCATCGACCTCTGGGTTATGGGCCCAGCACGCTTCCGCTGCGCCACTCTGCTCTGCTGTTCGTGCTCAGGGGCTGGAAAAACAAGCCGAAATATGTCGGTCAAAGGCAGAAAGGAACTGTTCACTTGTGGCCATTAACGACAAAAAGACCAACTTGAAGAACGTTTTAGAGAACGTTAGGGAACGTTAGTTTTTGGTTCTCTAAAGGTTAGTTCGAACCAAACCAAAAGCTAACGTTTAGGGAACGTTCCCTCCTGGTTATAACATTCCCTAAACGTTAAGAGAACCAACCAACTGTAACGTTCCCCTGCGGTTGCGCCGTACCTTCACACAACGCAAACAACACATAATTTAATGGTGGTCACACATCCCTTTGTAACAAATGGCAGATGTGCCGTCATGGACGATATTGTAATATCTCATAGGTACTGGAAGCTACCAATGCATCTCTGAGCATTTAGGTTTGCGTCTCAATACCCAGATGTGGTGCAAGATTTGCAGTGAACGTTATATTGTCCAGCGATGGTGGTATAGTTGTGAGCATAGCTGCCTTCCAAGCAGTTGATATGATTTTGATTCCCAGCCAGTAACTTTCTTTGAGTAACGTTACTTGCTTTGTTTGTCAAAAAGTAACCAGAAAGGTTACTCTCCCAACCAGGTTTGATAAAACGTTAGATCTCTGTTATATCGCACAAATAAGGAGCATAACAATCAACCAAGCTGCCTCCATGAGTATCCACAGACATAGACATGATCCACCACCCGCAATTAAGCCTGTCTCCTCAGCTTCTAGGCGCCGCTGCATCACTTCCTCTTCAGCTGGAGGCGTGTACCGGTCCCGCAATGAGGCCGTACAAGAGGTGTGGGACACGTGGACAGGCAGCTGCCTCGCCTCTACAACCCGGGCGCCGACATGATGGTGGACGAGCAGCTGGTGCCCTATCCTTGCTATAGACTGTTTTCAGCCACATACAATGTTATGAGACAACATCACATGTCACTTCTGTGCTCTGGAAAATCAGGCAACTGGTAACTTTGTTGCACCGGTTAAGAATAACGAATTATATGCATACACTTCATTAAGTGAGAACCAGGTACTGCCGGGATTTGGACCCAGGATCTCCTGTTTACAAGACAGGCGATTTAACCACTAAGCTACAGCACCTTCTACAGATAAGCCTGTCTTGCAAGAATACAATGAGCTAATGAACAGGGTTGCTTCCATCCATCCATCTTCGTCCAGCAGCTCCAGTAGGGGACCCCTACGAACTCCGGCAAATTAAAACAGCTGGACGTGTCCTTGAGCAATGCCTCAGGACTCACTGTTGATAGGCAGGCCTACCCAGAACAACAGAAGTCCTATGCAAGGACCTTGAGAGATGAGAGATCCTTTCCCCACAGCCCTGGTAAACTCCAACCTCCATGCCATAAGTCCCCTCATCACAAAGGTCATTAACCACTCCCTCCGGGCAGGCCATGTTTCATGGAAAGCCATGGAAAGCTTAAAACACAGTCCTAATCTAGTCCTCCTCAACAGTTAACATAGCGTTTGCTGTGTGGAGTGTCTGTTTTTATTTCTCTCATGTTAACAGTATTGACCAATACGGTAGGCATTCTAACCTCAGCTGACACGCTCTCGCCATGCAGGCAGTGTGCAGGAGCCCTAAGCTTCCAAGGTAAGAATGAAATTCACGATAATAAAAACTTTTTAATCTTCACACTAAAGTTGCAAAAACACCTCCAACAAAAGGCTTTTATTCGCTTTACATGGACACATGTAATGTTATGGTACAAAACAACATGACATGTCACTTAAGTGCTCTAGAAAAATCAGGCATTAACTTGGTTGCACATATTTAGTATTGGCAAACATACAGAAACAATTCATTAAGTGATAACCAGGCACTGCTGGGATTTGGACCCAGGATCTCCTGTTCACGAGACAGGCGCTTTAACCACTAAGCTACAGCGCCTCCTGCAGCTTAGTCTGTCTTGCAAGAATACAATGAGCTAGTGAAAAGGGCTCCATCCATCCATCTTTGTCCAGCAGCTCCAGCAGGGGACCCCAAACTGCCCTTTGCCGAGCCACATCAACCAGCTCCGACTGGGGGATCCTGAGGCGTTCCCAGGCCAGGTTGGAGATGTACTTTCTCCACCTAGTCCTGGGTCTTCCCCGAGGCCTCCTCCCAGCTGGACGTGCCTGGACCAGCTCTCTACGGAGGCCCCCAGGAGGCATCCTCACCAGATGACCCAACCACCTCAGTTGTTTACACCGAGTACCTCCATAATGGCCATGCATCCGTGTTCATCCCCAGAGGTGCTGCGGCTTAGTTGGTTAAAGTGCCTGTCTAGTCAGCAGAAGTTCCTGGGTTCAAATCCCAGCAACACCTTGTTGTTGCAGAGATTACCTGTACTTGTTTTTAAGTTGCCTGCTAATCAGATGTTGTGGGGGGGGGGCATTAAGTTTGACTCAGTGGTGAGTGAAATGGAGCAGTTGACTGACACAGAACTGTAGTGGAGCCAAAGTAGCACATTTATTAATTCATTTCATTAGTTATCAGGCAAATAGAACACCTTGTGGGCATGTTATTGGTGTTTTCTGTGTAAATGTAACAAGCAATTTTCATTTGCTACCAGGGTACTTTCACAGGGATTGGGTTGACATGATGATGACGACGACGACACGCCAAAAGAGGTAATCTCTCCAACAACAAGGTGCTGCTGGGATTTGAACCCAGGATCTCCTGTTTACTAGACAGGCACTTTAACCAACTAAGTCACAGCACCTCCACAAGTAGCTACCCTGTTAAGTCTTAATTTGTCTTTTACTTTGTATAAGCTAAACATACAGTATACTGACTGGCAGTATCGGGAGTAACGGCTTAGCTCGCCCAACAGTACCTTCTGACGTCCACTGTTCCTTCCAACATGGAGCTCTTCCAGATTGTTGAGAATCTCTTGCAGCTGGATGTGCTGCCATACGAAAATGAGAAAGTGGTAACCAGGTCAAGACAAGACCAGGAGGCAGTAAGTCTGCTTGAAGAGAAGACTACGCGTGTGGAGGTGGAGAGAATACTTCGCTATGCTGTAACAGCTTCCCTAACTCACCCGGCAAGGGAAAAGTACAACGCATAAAAATTAAGGTAATGGGGGGGATCTCTGATATCTATCGGCTATAATCTAGTCCTGTCTACTTTATTTAAACAACCCCAGAATACCCTCAACCCCAAAACACCCTAATTGCCTCTAATTTAGCTCAATAAACATGCTAATGATATAAAAAGAAACCATGTAATATAAGTGTAACTGCGTGTATTATAGATACAACTAATTAAACAGGATGCACCATCTTCGTCCCCATCCCTTTTTGCGACTGTCCCCTGTTGGTGCGTGGCAGCCATATTTGATAAGAATGGCCAAGCAACCAAAGGAGCGTATGTGAAGTAAGTAAAGGAATGTACTGTTGAAAGTCGGTGTGCAAATGTGTGCTGATGTGTAACCCTTGCAAGCAACTTATCTTACCACCCCCCCTAAGCTACACCACCACAACAAACAGCAAAAAAACAAAACAAAAACAATATCCCCAATATCGAACCTACACCTCCAGTGGAGACTGCGACCTGAACGCTCAGCCTTCCTGACTGAATATTCCAACGTGTAGTAGGATCTCTCACAGAAATAATAATATGGTAAGTCAACTATGTCATGATATAGTAGGTTCTCAGTCATCCAGGTCATAGTTATCAAAGGAAAGTTTCGCTATTGTCAGCCCAAATATATGGGTGTTTATGGGGACATGGAAGAAAGTCACCAGTGTGGAAATGTGCTCGACAATGGCAATACATTGCGCGGGATGTGAAGGCATCTCACCGACTCTGTACCCCAATGTGCAATGCAGGCTAAATCCTGTGGTGGGAACAGAGGTGGGTAGAGTAGCCAAAAATTTTATTCAAGTAAAAGTACTGTTACTTTAGAATAATATGACTCAAGTAAAAGTAAAAGTAGTCATCCAAATAATTACTTGAGTAAGAGTAAAAAAGTGCTTGATGAAAAAACTACTCAAGTAGTGAGTAACTGATGAGTAACGTCTGATTTATTTCTTAACACAAGCATCAATCAGACAGACAAAAATACAAAATAATCATATTTAGGGAAATTATAGTTCATCCAATCAATAAAATAAATTAAAATGTATTTATTAATAACAAAATAGCTTAAGTGAAGAGACTTGTCACATCAAATTTGGATGGATACTGCATGTGCAAAACATACTGTATGTAACTTAAAAAACAAACATCCTTCCTCCTGGTCTGCGTTGCCTTGGCAACGGTTGATTCTGACATCTTTGATTTGGTAAGACCGTAAACCTAACCTCTCCCGGCGCTGAGATCGAGTATGGTCACGTGACTGCACAACAACGTTTGATTGGTGAAACACAGTCACGTGGTAGAGTCTTCAGCGGAAGACTCTCTCTCTCTTTCAAAATAAAACATTAAAATGAGACGTACGCTGGGGTAAAAACAATGACGCGTAGAATACCAAAGAGGTAAAAAGAAAAGTAACGAGCTCATTGTAGCCTAATGTAGCGGAGTAAGAGTATAGTTTCTTCTTCACTGATCTACTGAAGTAAAAGTAAAAGTATAGTGATTTAAAACTGCTACTAGAAGTACAATCTTTTCAAAAACTTACTCAAGTAAATGTAACGGAGTAAATGTAACTCCTTACTACTCACCTCTGGGTGGGAATCAATATCCACCAATGTTTTTGTCCAAAATGTCCACCTGTGTCCAGACATGTGCCTACTAGATGGGAAATAGACTGACATTTGGGTCAACATTGTGGAAATATCCTCAATATGTTCAACTAAGTCTAAATTTGGAGCTCTTTTAAGTTAACGTGAAGTACAGGTCACACCTCAACATGCCACCACCAACATCCTGTTTTCAGTCAAACAGCCAAGAATATTTTACCCATTAGCCTAGATGTGGACAGTGTAGAGGTTGATTGTTTTATTTCACCAGTACTCTGGCTTAAAACTAGGGTCCACCGAGACTTGAACTCGGATCGCTGGATTCAAAGTCCAGAGTGCTTACCATTACACCATGGAACCACTGTTCTAAAAAGCAACACTGGTTTGCCAGGCAGCTTCTTCCATAATATTAACACTTATGCTATTGAAGGCACACAACAATTACTGGCTAACTTAAGTCATTTAGTAAGCTAAGTGTTTACACAGGATGTGGAACAAGGCAAGTCAAGAAAAGGTTTTAAAGCTCTTGCCACAAACAATGAATACAGCAGTAGATAGGTCTACTGTGTACACATGGTAACTTTACAAGGGTTGATAATGCAGATTCTCACAAAAGGTACGGCTGTACTTGCAATTCAGAATCTTGCCCAAATTAATGTCCACTATAATGTAGAGAATAGCTGAGTTCAAGCTTCCCAATAACATGTCTCTGAAATTAGTTCTAGAGGTAAACAATTCATGTAAGAAGTGGGATTTGAATCCAAGCCCCCGGTGGAGACTGCGACCTGAAAGCAGAGCCTTGGAACGCTCAGCCATCCTATCTTTATCTTGTTTATCCTTATCTTCTTTAATAGTTTTTTTAATAAATTAAAACATAAAAAATATGACTAACATGGGATTATTTTTAATGTTATATTAATAAATAATGTTACAATTGTATGGCTAAGTAAGCAATAAAACCTTTAAATGAGCCCTTCTTGTTTTTTATGTCTCGGCAAGAAGTATTACGCTTTTGGGTCGTCTGTCCATCAGAATCAGAAATACTTGATTGATCCGTGAAGGGAACTCTGGAAGAGACTGCTTCTTTGAGCCAGATTTGAAGCAGTAACCTAAGGAATTTGGATTTGTGCCTCTACAATCCTCCACTCTACCAACTGAGCTATTGAAGGTCAACAATGTTTATGAACGCACTTCCCATTCTTGTTAATGTGATAACACAGGACCCCCTGGAGGGAATTTCGGAATCATCAGGGCCTTTAGCTAAGTGATAGAGCGCACTTCACAGTCTCAATGCCCAGATGTATTACAAGATTTGAAGTGGACATTGTATTGCCCAGCGATGGTGGTATAGTGGTGAGCATAGCTGCCTTCCAAGTAGTTGACCTAGGTTTGATTTCCAGCCATCGCAGTAGCTTTCTTTGAGTGATGTTACTTGCTTTTGTTAACAAGAAGTCAGCAGAAAGGTTACTTGCCCAAGTTAGTTGGATAAAACATTATATCTCTTTGGGCTGCACGATTATGGCCAAAGTGATAATCACGATTATTTTGATCAATATGGAGATCACGATTAATTATCACAATGATTTGTTGATTTTCTACTCCAAAGTGCTGGAAAGGTAGGTTTCACCAATTGTTTAACCTCAGGTTATCAAGGAACAATCTCAGCAATGTGATTGATGATTCTAGTTACTTCACCAAGTTCAGGCCAAATGACACAGCTGTAAGTCATCACATTGGTTTGCTTCCACCTGTATAATACACGCAAATAGCAGTAGTGGGATTTGAACCCACACCTCCAGAGAGACTGCCACACTACCTGTAAGTGTCAGCTCTCCACATCGTGACAGGCACAGGGACCTTAACTAATGGTATGCTTGTTAACGTTATTGGGAAAAAAAACCTTTGCAACGAAAAAAGCCAATACTTTATTAAAAACTGCCAATACTTTATTAAAAAATGTTATCACACTTTGTCATTTTTCTCTGGCATTGTTGATTTTAGAATATTGTAACCAGTATTAAGTGAGTAGGTTTAGGTCTGTGTGAATATGGGCTGAGCATTTACCTGGACTGAATTTATGAACATCTTCTTTTGCGTATTCACTGTAAAGAGCCATTACTCCTCCAACTGGCAACTATTGTTCCAGAGACAATAGGATATACAGTTTTAGATTGCAAGGTAACTGTCCAAGACCAAAGACTTCACTGATCAATGATCAAAACAGTTTGTCAAAATGGGAAAGGTCATGTTTTTCATTGCAAATTCCAGCACATTTTTTAAAACTATTCTTTAAAATATGTTCATTTACCATTCAAAAACAAAAGTACAATCATAAAACAAATACTACTTAGATATTATTATGACTGAAAACTGTGAGATATATTATATATTATTATATTCTGATGGTGCATTTCCCCACAAACATGCAAAAGATAATTTTTCATGAGTGTCTGTAGTGTAGTGGTTATCACGTTTGCCTCACACGCAAAAGGTTGTTCGAAACAGGGCAGAAACACATTTCATTGTTGATTTTATTTTAATTTAAAATCCTTCTTCTCACCTACAAAGCTCTTCATGTTCAGGCACCATCTTATCTTAAAGAGCTCATAGTACCTTATTACCCCACCAGTATATCTTATTGTCTCTGGAACAATAGTTGGCAGTTGGAAGGGTAATGGCACTTTACAGTGAATATGCAAAAGAGGATTTTCACAAATTGTGATAAAAACTTTTTATAAAGTATTGGCATTTTTCAATAAAGTATTGGCTTTTGCCTTGCAATAAGTGTTATTCCAATAACATTAACAAGCATACCGTTAGTTAAGGTCCGTGTGTGTGTCATGATGTGGAGAACAGATGTATGGTGGTAGTGTGGCTGAGTGGTCTAAGGTGCTGGATTTAGGCTCCAGTCTCTCTGGAGGCGCGGGTTCAAATCCCACCACTACCATTTGCAAATTTTACATGGACAGCCAATGTGATGACCTGAAGTTGTATCAGATGAGGTCATCTCTTATGACATAGCTTGGCGAAGTACCTAAAGTCATAAGAGGCAACTTGGTAGACTCCTTGCTGAATCTGCTGTTTATATCTGTACTCACAAGGCCCTGGCTATAATGACCACCCAATCGTAGGTGTTCAATGTGAAATACTCATTCATTGCCAAAATTGTCGGTAACTGTTACGGGGTGCATGTTGGCTAGCACGGTAGCGATACACTACCTATACCATCCAAAAGACTGAGACTGTAGGTATATGTTAAATGCCCATATATGTTTAAGGTTTTCATATGTTTCGTTAATTTTCACAATGTTTAAAATCTTCAGTTAACCTAGCCAGTTAACCAAGCCATTCTCCATTTCACCACATGCTACTGCTGCATTCATCAATCCGTCATTCTGTGTAAAACCATACCAGACTTCACAAACGTTACCCATATGGGGCGCCGTTTGTAAAGCGGCTCGTGCTGAAAATAACAGCAACATTTTGTCACATTTAGCTTTAAATAATGTTTAAAAACCTGGTATGAAATTTTGAGGGTCACTTTCTTGCACATTTACAACAATATTTGTCAACTTGGAAATATTTTAAATAGTTAAATCCAAATATTAAATGTTACACCTAAATGTTAAATGTTAAATCTATATGCTAAATCTAAATCTAAATGTTAAATCTAAATCTAAATCTAAATGTTAAATCTAAATATTAAATCTAAATCTAAATGTTAAATCTAAATCTAAATGTTAAATCTAAATCTAAATCTAAATGTTAAATCTAAATCTAAATGTTAAATCTAAATCTAAATGTTAAATCTAAATCTAAATCTAAATGTTAAATCTAAATGTTTCGGGTGAAACTAAATATTTAGCTAATATGCAAATGAATGTCGGTAACCGGAAGTACCAAAATAAAAGCTCGAGGAGGTCAGTGGATGTTTATAGTGTCAAATAACGAAAAAAAATCCTCTCATTGGGAGATATGGACTCTTGAACTTGGATAACCGTGAAAATAACTACCTAAAATAATAAACACAGTTGGGGAAAACTGTATTTGAAGAGTACTTTGAGTTTTTAGTGTCACTTTTATGAATGGTGTGGGAATTATAGCCACTATAGCCAGCCACGGGGGGGCTCACTTTGACTGGTCTGTCACGTTCGCTTGCATTAACGTCAGCAAGAGCCTATCCCCGCGCCCAACATCACTATTATGGAGTTGCATTATGGGAAATGTAACATCCAGTGTTGGTTAGTTAGTAGATAAATGAACTACTTTTGATCAATTTATGTGTGGCTTCCATTTTGTTGCCAACCTTAAGCCAGCTGTTTAGTAACAAATGGGGGATTACCCGGGATTTTTTGTGCCGGGAAAGTTGTAAATGTAACATTTTCCCACAGATTTTTAGCTCTCACTGGTATCTGTAGGGGTTACTGTGTTGTCTTCATGTTGCTGGAACAGCTCTACTCCAGTAAAGTAAATTGGAACCATTGTCCCTGATAGGCATTAGCAATGAGGGGCACCAGTTGACCTTTGACCTTTTGTTTTAGGTTGTCGTTTTTGCTAAATCCAACTTGTATAGCCAGCAGTATTGCAGCATCACTGATGCTTATGACAAACACAGGCCAAACCAACAGTCCTGACATGCATGCTGCTCATTCTGTGGAATTGAATCTGTAATTGAAAGGAGCATGTTCAAAATAATAACAGTATTGTGTTCAATTAGTGAGCTGATTGATTCTGTGAAGAAACAGGTGTCAGTTATGGCCCACATTTAATCTATATACTGTATATATACATATTTAAGGAAGGAAGAACATGTTGTGTATGCTGGTTATAGTGCATTTCACACTGAAATACTCAGCAAAAAGGCTCGTTCCAGCCATTGCTCTGAGGAACAGCGGACTTTCATTAAAAGTTGATATGAGAGGGAAAGAAACGTTTAAAGAAGTGCAGAAGATTATAAGCTACTCTGCCAAAATGATTTCAAATGCCTTGAAATGGCATCCAAAGCCTGATCGACGTGGGAAACAACCTAAGGACACAGTGACTGGCCAACGGAGAAATGGAGCAACATTCTGGGGACTGATGAGAGGGAAACTGTTCTTTTTGGGTCAAGGAGAAGCAGACAGTTTGTCCTCCGACCCCCCTGCACTGAAATCAAGCCCCAGTCCACTGTGAAGACAGTAAAGCATGGTGGTTATGGGAGGTTTCTCATACTGTGGTGTTGGGCCTATTTATCACATACCAGGGATCGTGGATCAGTTTCAATACATCAGAATACTTGAAGAGGTCATGTTGCCTTATGCTGAAGAGGAAATGCCTTTGAAACGGGTCTCTCAACAAGACAAGGACCCAAACACACCAGGAATTAACAAAGTCTTGGTTCCAGATGAACCAGATTGATGTTATGAAGCAGCCAGCCCGATCCCTGGACCTCAATCCCAGAGAACACTTGCAGGGTGACATCATACATGCTGTTTCTGAGACCAAACCAATTATGGGATGTAGTTCAATGGTCCTGGGCTGGAATACCTGATCACAGGTGACTCCATGCAACACAGATATCAAGCAGTTCTCAGAAATAATGGTTATGCAACTAAATATCAGTGCAGGGATTCAAACTCTGGTACATTTTTCAGTTTATACAGTAAACATTTGAGTTTGTTAAGAAAAATGCAAAAACTGCTAATATTCCTTTTTCTTCACTTCCTGTAAAGGTAGAACACAAACTTAATAAATGTTGGTCATGTTTTGATTTGGAAATGAATGGGCAGTGTTCCCAATGCATTGGTACTATAGAATTAAAAGCTATTCTAAGAATTTTTAGCATTATTCACTTCTTTAAAAACACAGCGGTTATTCAGAACACAACTGTATGTAAAGGTTTTGGAGACAAAGATGTAATGATTGGAAAGGGGGGTGGCCTGATACACCCCCCAACAATACATGCATGTCCATTGATCTGCGTTTGTATATCAACAGACAGAGTGAGTGAGTTAGTAAGGCGCCATGGTGGAATGAGCTAAGTAAAACCAGAAGCATCGTTCACAGCATGTCTGTGTCTAAGTTCCACTGCTGCATAACCGTGGTTACGCTGTGTGTGTGTGTGTGTGTGTGTGTGTGTTAATAAAGTTTGGATTGATATATCTGCGTGGCCTTTTTGTTGGCGGCCTTGAGCCAGGCGGTAACAACCGGGGGATGGTCTTTTCTTTGTGGAAGTGTTTGACTCCCAGTTGAACTTGATCTAGTATCAGTAGTGGTCACCAGCCTCTCTGACTCAGGGGATTGGTTGGCACTCTTTGTTTCTTATCCCGGAGGACTCCGGAGGCAGTTGCAGGGTACCGACGGGCCCGAAGGGCTGCAGCCTCTGCCGTGACAGAGGCAAAGCAGCGGGTGTGGGAGAAGTTCGGAGAAGACATGGAGAAGGACTTTCGGTCGGCACCAAGGTGCTTCTGGAAAACCGTTCGCCACCTCAGGAGGGGGAAGCGAGGGATCATCCAAGCTGTATACAGTAAGGATGGGACTTTGTTGACCTCAAATGGGGAGGTAATAGAGCGGTGGAAGGAGCACTTTGAGGAACTCCTAAATCCAGCTGACACGCCCTCTGTGGTGGAGGCAGAGCTGGAGGATGATGGGGGATTGTCGTCAATTTCCCTGGCGGAAGTCGCTGTGGTAGTCAAACAACTCCACAGCGGCAAAGCCCCAGGGATTGATGAGATCCGTCCAGAAATGCTGAAAGCTCTGGGTGTGGAGGGGCTGTCTTGGTTGACACGCCTCTTCAACATTGCGTGGAAGTCTGGGACAGTGCCTAAGGAGTGGCAGACCGGGGTGGTGGTTCCCCTCTTCAAAAAGGGGGACCAGAGGGTGTGTGCCAACTACAGGGGTATCACACTTCTCAGCCTCCCTGGTAAAGTCTACTCCAAGGTGCTGGAAAGGAGGGTTCGGCCGATAGTCGAACCTCGGATTGAAGAGGAACAATGCGGATTCCGTCCTGGCCGTGGAACAACGGATCAGATCTTTACTCTCGCAAGGATCTTGGAGGGGGCCTGGGAGTATGCCCAACCAGTCCACATGTGTTTTGTGGATCTGGAGAAGGCGTATGACCGGGTCCCCCGGGAGAAATTGTGGGAGGTGCTGCGGGAATATGGGGTGAGGGGGTCCCTTCTTAGGGCCATCCAATCTCTGTATGACCAAAGCGAGAGCTGTGTCCGGGTTCTCGGCAGTAAGTCGGACTCGTTCCAGGTGAGGGTTGGCCTCCGCCAGGGCTGCGCTTTGTCACCAATCCTGTTTGTAATATTTATGGACAGGATATCGAGGCGTAGTCGGGGCGGGGAGGGGTTGCAGTTCGGTGGGCTCGGGATCCCATCGCTGCTTTTTGCAGATGATGTGGTCCTGATGGCATCGTCGGCCTGTGACCTTCAGCACTCACTGGATCGGTTCGCAGCCGAGTGTGAAGCGGCTGGGATGAGGATCAGCACCTCTAAATCTGAGGCCATGGTTCTCAGCAGGAAACCGATGGAGTGCTCTCTCCGGGTAGGGATGGAGTCCTTACCTCAAGTGAAGGAGTTTAAGTACCTTGGGGTCTTGTTCGCGAGTGAGGGGACCATGGAGCGTGAGATTGGTCGGAGAATCGGAGCAGCTGGTGCGGTATTACATTCTGTTTATCGCACCGTTGTGACGAAAAGAGAGCTGAGCCAGAAGGCAAAGCTCTCGATCTACCGGGCAATTTTCGTTCCTACCCTCACCTATGGTCATGAAGGCTGGGTCATGACCGAAAGAACGAGATCAAGGGTACAAGCGGCCGAAATGGGTTTCCTCAGGAGGGTGGCTGGCGTCTCCCTTAGAGATAGGGTGAGAAGCTCAGTCATCCGAGAGGAGCTCGGAGTAGAGCCGCTGCTCCTTCGCGTTGAAAGGAGCCAGTTGAGGTGGTTCGGGCATCTGGTAAGGATGCCTCCTGGGCGCCTCCCTAGGGAGGTGTTCCAGGCACGTCCAGCTGGGAGGAGGCCTCGGGGAAGACCCAGGACTAGGTGGAGAGATTATATCTCCAACCTGGCCTGGGAACGCCTCGGGATCCCCCAGTCGGAGCTGGTTGATGTGGCTCGGGAAAGGGAAGTTTGGGGTCCCCTACTGGAGCTGCTGCCCCCGCGACCCGATACCGGATAAGCGGATGAAGATGGATGGCTGGATGGATGGATGTTTCTTAACTATATCAAAAATAAAAATTTGATCAAAAAAAAATAATACTTTACATGAGAACCATAAACCAGAAAAACAAAGTGTGAATATATTGTTGAATCTGTTACGTTACAACAAGGCAACAAGGCAGGCCTGGTCGCTTCTTTAAGGGAATCACTGTAAAGATTCCCAAAGAATATGTTAACGTTAGCCATCTTATATCTAACTGGGATGTTTTGGGAGTGATTGGAGCAGGATTGCTGAGGACGAAGTAATGTTACACAGACTGATAAGCCATGGATGCAGCACATTGAAATAGTGTGTGTGTGTGTGTGTGTGTGTGTGTGTGTGTCTGCTCTCTGTCAACATTCACATGTGTTTCTTCTATCAGGGTGAACAGTTCCTTCCTGAGACTATGTAGCAGAGCCAAAGTTGTTGCGTCTAGAGCTCAGCCCCGCCCACAACTATTCTGATTGGTTAAAAGAAAACAAACAAGCCAGAGCGTTTCTTCTACAGTAAAAGAACGAAGCAAAAAAATCCCAGCTAAAGCTGTTTTTAACTTTAATAAATGAAAACATCTTTCTAAGAGACAACAAGGAATCCTGTTAAATAATCCTGATTTCAATAGAAACCAAAGTAATTAAGATTCATATCTCTTTCCCTAACGTACGACACGGAAAAGCTTCAAATTATCACATTTCAGAAACATAAAAATCAGCAATTGTTTGTTGGTTTGAAGATATATTTCAGGCAACGCATTAAAGCTTGGTCTATTTGCTGGATTGTTCCAAGGTAACTGTTGGTAGCTAACGTTAGCAGATAAGCCCGTTGACAGTGTTGAGTTATGAAAAGTTAAAAACAATGTACTTATGCTAAAGTAGGCTGCAGTCGGGTTGAGAAGATTTGATTTAATTCAGTGGTGAATGCTCCATATCAAGCGGTTTAATTATCATCTGTTGTCTCAGTGAAGAGTAGATTAGGACGGCCCTATTGTCCCCCCCCCCCCACTCTAAAGAAATGATTAGGTCAAGTCTGGCATCTCACATATAGAATGAAACCTTTTGCTTCACACCCGGAAGTAACCTTCTGCCAGCCCCCCCCCCCCCCCCCCCCCCCCCGCTGTCTTAGACTATAAGACGATACAATGTTGATTAACTGTATTTTTGTCTCTCTTTTATGTTAATGTTAACTAGCATGTTAGTTAGCAGTAATTGGCCTGTGTCTATGTTAATGTTAACTAACATGTTAGTTAGCAGTAATTAGCCTGTGTCTGTTAATTTTAGCTAGCATGTTAGTTAGCAGTAATTAGCCTGTGCCTATGTTAATGTTAACTAACATGTTAGTTAGCAGTAATTAGCCTGTGTCTGTTAATTGTAACTAGCATGTTAGTTAGCAGTAATTAGCCGGTGCCTATGTTAATTTTAACTAGCATGTTAGTTAGCAGTAATTAGCCTGTGCCTATGTTAATGTTAACTAACATGTTAGTTAGCAGTAATTAGCCTGTACCTATGTTAATTTTAACTAGCATGTTAGTTAGCAGTAATTAGACTGTGCCTATGTTAATGTTAACTAGCATGTTAGTTAGCAGTAATTACGTACTACCGTTACAACTTTCAGACAGGTTGCTCACGTCACATTTACGTCGTCAAGCTCAGTTGGAGGCTGCGCTGTAACGCTCAGCATCACCGGGAAAGAGCTTCTAATAGACTTCACTGGTCTCCATCCAGAGCAACGGGACCTGTTGGTCCACTTCTTTAACTGTCTATGGTTTCACTCACTCACTTAAAACAACTACTAACTGCCTCTATTAGATTACAAGCTAGCTTGTAGGCTAATAGAGCCAGTTAGGCCAGTTGGGTCAGTGTTTTCTTTCTTTCATTCCAATTTTAGGTCTGTCAGTCACAGTGAACACCGGGGACATTTCCGGGGACAGGTCACCAAAACCGGGGACTGTTTCCGGAAACCGGGGACGTCTGGTCACCCTCCACAAGGACTTTAGCTTGTGCTACACTAACTGCTAACGATGCTAACGATACTTGCGGGCTAACGATGCTAACAGCCGTTGGTATCATAACTTTTACAAACTGTATGGATGTAAAACGATTTTAACACACACACACACACACACACACACACACACACACACATATGTATGTTTTCCATATGTTTACATATAGAAATGGATGAATGTTTACCTTCCGTCCGGTTCAGTGAGTGCAGCTAATCAGCGTCACCGCCGAAGGCCCGCCCCTCTGCCCTCACATCGACAGCTGATTGGACGGGAAGTTAACAGCAACCAATAGAATTAAAGTAGGTCAACAGATTTTAAAAAACTGTATTTTTACTGTAACACTGAACACATTCAAAATAAATTATTTAACGGTTACAAAAAACAACAACGGAAAAACTACAAAATAATATGTAATATAGAGTATACATAATTAAATCAACCGGACGTGTGTAGTAATAACAATAACAGAACTTTTCTTTCATAAACATTATTTTAATATTTAAAATCCTGAAAATGTAGAAAGTAAGTGTGTGTGTGTGTGTGTGTGTGTGTATATATGTGTTAATATCGTGAGTACATTTCTTTAGTTATGATTGTATGAAATTATGGTTTAAGTTATGATAAATGTATATATTAACTCAATGTTCACATCACTCCAGTTCGGAGGTCTTTACACAGTTTTCCTTCCCCTTAAAGAATGTATTTCAAAATACTACTGCATACACACAACCACAGGGGATAGTTTCCAGGTGGAAATATACACAAGTTATACTTTAAATATCAACATAGTATTAAAATTAAAAATGGGCGTGTACAGGGAGGGATAAGAGGCTGATTCACATATGCACACTTGTAGGTAATATGTGATTTATAAACAAAATATTACATACAGATGTCCATGCGCACGGTTTTATAAATCTGATTTATTTTTGGCTTTTGGGTGTATGTACACTTTCAGCAAGGATCCTAACTACAGTTTTATAAATGAGACCCCAGATTATTTACATGGATTATGGTGGAGATATGCTGCTCTATACACGTTAAAAGTGGTAATTATTTACATGGAATCTGGTGGAGATATGCTGCTTTATACACGCTAAAAATATTGATTATTTACATGGAGTCTGGTGAAGATATGCTGCTCTATACACGCTAAAAGTAGTGATTATTTACATGGAGTCTGGTGAAGATATGCTGCTCCATACACGCTAAAAGTAGTAATTATTTACATGGAGTCTGGTGGAGATATGCTGCTCTATACATGCTAAAAGTAGTAATTATTTACATGGAGTCTGGTGGAGATATGCTGCTCTGTACACGCTAAAAGTAGTGATTATTTACATGGAGTCTGGTGGAGATATGCTGCTCTATACAAGCTAAAAGTAGTGATTATTTACATGGAGTCTGGTGGAGATATGCTGCTCTATACACGCTAAAAGTAGTGATTATTTACATGGAGTCTGGTGGAGATATGCTGCTCTATACAAGCTAAAAGTAGTGATTATTTACATAGAGTCTGGTGGAGATATGCTGCTCTATACACGTTAAAAGTAGTGATTATTTACATGGAGTCTGGTGGAGATATGCTGCTCTATACACGCTAAAAGTAGTGATTATTTACATGGAGTCTGGTGGAGATATGCTGCTCTATACATACTAAAAGTAATGATTATTTACATGACCTGCAGGCGGCGGCATTCTGTCTTTTAGACTTTTAATCTGAAAAGCCCCGACTTAAAGTAAACCGGAAGCTTGGGGCTTGCAGCGGGATAGCTGTGTGTTTTGTTTGATGCCGAGCTTCTAGGTGAGTTTTTTCGGAGACAGAGCTCCAGGTGAACCCGCTCTTGTTCAGATAAATATCTTAATAACTTAATAACTCATTTACACGGCAGCCACAGTGCGTGCGAACAATAAGCAAATAGAAGCCCGAGCGGCGCATGCGTTAACACGCCGGGCTAGTGCTGGAAATGCAAGACTTCTGTTTTAGAAACTTAAAAAGTTTTTGCGGCCAACACACAAATTTACATAATCTTATTGCCAGGGAAATAGAGTCCAATACAAAAACTGACTAGGTGCATTTAACAAACTAATGGCTGGATTTGCCAGAACTTTCTGAAATTAAATGAAGGAAAAACTGAGGTGGTTGTTTTTTGAACAAAAGAGGAACGATTAAAAGTCTGCACTCAGCTTCAAACAACAATGTTAAAAACAACAGACAAAGCCAGAAATCTTGGTGTAGTCATGGACTCAGACCTGAACTTTAACAGCCACATTAAGACAATTACAAAGTCAGCCTACCATCATCTTAAGAATATATCAAGGGTTAAAGGACTTATGTGTCAACAGGATTTGGAAAAACTGGTCCATGCTTTCATCTTCAGTAGACTTGACTACTGTAACGGGGTCTTTACAGGTCTCCCTAAAAAATCAATCAGACAGCTGCAGCTGATTGAGAACGCTGCTGCTCGGGTCCTCACTAAGACCAAGAGACTGGATCACATCACTCCAGTTCTGAGGTCTTTACACGGGCTTCCTGTACCTCAAAGAGGTTTCCCTATCAGAAATTTGGGTTAACACTTTCATTGGATTTGGGAGTTTTTAGTCAATTTTATAGCATTTGGAGAAAACAATTTGGTAAAAGTGTAAAAAAGAGACAAAAATGTCAACAAATGTGAAAAGTGAAGTGCAAAAAAAAAAAAGCTTTAAAAATTTTGGGAAAACCCCACAAAGATTTAAGAAGGAACATCAGAGGGAGAAGACGGGGACAGATCTGTAGGAGAAGATGGGGACAGATCAGAGGGAGAAGACAGGGACAGATGCGTGGGAGAAGACAAGGACATATCAGAGGGAGCAGACGGGAACAGATCCGTGGAAGAAGACGGGGACATATCAGAGGGAGAACACGGGGACATTTCAGAGGGAAAAGACAGGGACATATCAGAGGGAGAACACGGGGACATATCAAAGGGAGAAGACGGGGACTGATCAGAGGGAAAAGACGGGGACAGATCAGAGGAAAAAGACGGGGACATATCAGAGGGAGAAGACAGGGACAGATCAGAGGGAGAAGACAAGGACAGATCAGAGGGAGGAGACGGGGACTGATCAGAGGGAGAAGACAGGGACAGCTCAGAGGGAGAAGACAAGGACAGATCAGAGGGAGAAGACGGGGACAGATCAGAGGGAGAAGATGGGGACAGATCAGAGGGAGAAGACAGGGACAGATGCGTGGGAGAAGACAAGGACATATCAGAGGGAGCAGACGGGAACAGATCCGTGGAAGAAGACGGGGACATATCAGAGGGAGAACACGGGGACATTTCAGAGGGAAAAGACAGGGACATATCAGAGGGAGAACACGGGGACATATCAAAGGGAGAAGACGGGGACTGATCAGAGGGAAAAGACGGGGACAGATCAGAGGAAAAAGACGGGGACATATCAGAGGGAGAAGACAGGGACAGATCAGAGGGAGAAGACAAGGACAGATCAGAGGGAGGAGACGGGGACTGATCAGAGGGAGAAGACAGGGACAGCTCAGAGGGAGAAGACAAGGACAGATCAGAGGGAGAAGACGGGGACAGATCAGAGGGAGAAGACGGGGACAGATCAAAGGACCAACACACAGAGGCTTTGATTCCTAATAATTAAACTGAAGTAATAAATCTGTCTTCCAGGACATGATGGGGACAGATCCGTCAGGAGAAGACGGGAACAGATCAGACCAACCCGATATCATGAAGACAGAGACAGATCCTTTTATTTGTCCTTATTTCTTGTTGGAGAACAGAAGAACTCAGTTTTGTTTTTATTTTTCTGTTTGCGTCCGTTTTAAAACCCGAGCACCTTATTTAAGTTTTGTTGCATGAATGTTTTATTTTGAAAGAGTGTAAAACAACTTCCTAATAAAACAAGTTGAACTGTCTGAGATTTATTCATAAAGTGTGTGTGTGTGCGTGTGTGTGTGCTTGTGTGTGTGCGTGTGCTTGTGTGTGTCAAAAAATTTGAAATATATTTTCATCCACAAATTAATTTTAGTCTTCAAAACCTTGTAGTAACTCATAGTATAGTACGTCAAAATATTCATAAAAAGTCATAATATGGTATGTCGAAATATTCCTAAAAAGACATAGTATAGTATGTCAAAAAG
This sequence comes from Etheostoma spectabile, assembly GCF_008692095.1. Classification (NCBI taxonomy): domain Eukaryota; kingdom Metazoa; phylum Chordata; class Actinopteri; order Perciformes; family Percidae; genus Etheostoma; species Etheostoma spectabile. The sequence continues at coordinate 23,141,886 of NC_045755.1, forward strand.
TCATAGTATAACGTGTCAAAAATTCATAAAAGTCATAGTATATTTTTAGTATGTCAAAAAATTCATAAAATGCAATAAAAAGTCAGAGTATAGTATGTAAAAAATTCATAAAAAGTCGTAGTATAACATGTCAAAAATTCATAAACGTCATAGTTTTGTATGACAAAAATTCATAAAATGTCATTAAAAGTCAGAGTTTAGTATAACAAAAAAATCATAAAAAGTCATAGTAGAGTATGTCAAAATATTTATAAAAAATCGTAGTTTAGTATGACAAAAAAATCATGAAAGTCATAGTATAGTGTCTCAAAAACGTCATAAAAGTCATAGGATAGTATGTCGACAAAAACATAAAAAGTCATAGTATATGTCGAAATATTCCTATAAAGTCATAGTATAGTATGACAAAAATCATAAAATGTCATAAAAAGTCATAGTATAAGATGTCAAAAAAAATCATAAAAGTCATAGTATAATATGTCAAAATGTTCATAAAAATTCATAAAAGTCATAGTATAGTATGACAAAATATTCATAAAATGTCATAAAAAGTCAAAGTATAGTATGTCTAAAAATTAATAAAAAGTCACAGTATAGTATGTCGACAAAAACATAAAAAGTCATAGTCACTTCCTTAAAAGTATGTCGAAATATTCCTAAAAAGTTGTAGTGTAGTATGTCGTAAAAAGTCAAAATTTAAAGTTCTTGTTGTAAAGCAAGAAGACTCTAAAGTCCTCTGGAGAATGCGGGCATTGATCCCACTACCTCTCGCATGCTAAGCAAGCGCTCTACCATTTGAGCTAATTCCCCTCTTCAAAAAGAGTCATAGTATAACATGTCGAAAATTCATAAAAAGTCATAGTTTAGTTTGACAAAAAAATCATAAAAAGTCATAGTTTAGTATGTCAAAAAATTCTGAAAAGTCTTAGTATAATATGTCAAAAATTTGTAAAAGTCATAGTATAGTTTGACAAAATATTCATAAAATGTCATAAAAAGTCATAGTATAGCATGTCAAAGAATTATTAAAAATAGTTGTAAAAAGTCATAGTATGTCGAAATATTCATAAAAGTAATTGTTTAGTATGTCGAAAAAAAATGTCACACTGTAGTATGTCGAAATATTTATAAAAATTCATAGTATAGTTGTCAAAAAATTCATAAAAAGTCATAAAAAGTCACAGTATAGTATCCCGAAATATTCCTAAAAAGTCGTAGTGTAGTAGGTCGTAAAAGGTCCAGATGTATAGTTCTTGTTGTAAAACAAGAAGAATCTAAAGTCCTCTGGAGAATGCGGGGATCGATCCCGCTGCCTCTCGCATGCTAAGCAAGCGCTCTACCATTTCAGCTAATTCCCCTTTTCAAAAAATGACATAGTATAGGATGTCAAAAATTCACAAAGTCATAGTATGTCAAAAAAATCATAAAAAGTCATAGTTTAGTATGTTGAAATATTCATAAAAGTCATAGTATAGTATGTAAAAAAAATAAAAATTCATAGCATATTATGTAAAAAAATTCATAAAAGGTATAGTATGACAAAATATTCAAAGAAATTCATAGTATAATATGTCAAAAAATTCATAAAAGTCATAGTATAGTGTGACAAAATATTCATAAAATGTTATAAAAAGTCATAGTATAGTATGTCAAAATATTCCTAAAAAGTCGTAGTATAGTATGTCGTAAAAAGTCCAAATTTATAGTTCTTGTTGAAAAGCAAGAAGAATCTAAAGTCCTCTGGAGAATGCGGGCATTGATCCTGCTACCTCTCGCATGCTAAGCAAGCGCTCTACCATTTGAGCTAATTCCCCCTTTTTAAAAAGAGTCATAGTATGTTGAAAAAATTCATAAAAGTCACAGTATACTATGTCAAAAAATTCATAAAAGTCATAGTATAGTATGATAAAGATTCATTAAATGTCATTAAAAAGTCATAGTATAGTATGTCGAAAAAAACATAAAAAGTCAGACTGTAGTATGTTGAAATATTTATAAAAATTCATAGTATAGTTTTTAAAAAAATTCATAAAAAGTCATAAAAAGTAATAGTATAGTATGTCGAAATATTTCTAAAAAGTCGTAGTATAGTATGTCGTAACAAGTCCAAATTTATAGTTCTTGTTGAAAAGCAAGAAGAATCTAAAGTCCTCTGGAGAATGCTGGCATTGATCCCGCTACCTGTAGCATGCTAAGCAAGCGCTCTACCATTTGAGCTAATTCCCCTCTTCATGAAGAATCATAGTGTAGTATGTCGAAAAATTCATAAGTCATAGTATACTATGTCAAAAATTCATAAAAAGTCATAAAAAGTCATACTATGTCAAAAAATTCTTAAAAAGTTGTAAAAAGTCATAGTATGTCGAAATATTCATAAAGGTCATTGTTTAGTATGTTGAAAAAAAACATAAAAAGTCATACTGTAGTATGTCGAAATATGTATAGAAATTCATAGTATAGTTGTCAAAAAATTCATAAAAAGTCATAGTATGGTATGCCTAAATATTCCTTAAAAGTCGTAGTATAGTATGTCGTAACATGTCCAGATGTTTAGTTCTTGATGTAAAACAAGAAGAATCTAAAGTCCTCTGGAGAATGCGGGCATTGATCCCGCTACCTCTCGCATGCTAAGCAAGTGCTCTACCATTTGAGCTAATTCCCCTTTTCAAAAAGAGTCATAGTATAACATGTTGAAAATTCATAAAAAGTCATAGTTTAGTTTGACAAAAAAATCATAAAAAGTCATAGTTTAGTATGTCAAAAAATTCTGAAAAGTCTTAGTATAATATGTCAAAAATTTGTAAAAGTCATTGTATAGTTTGACAAAATATTCATAAAATGTCATAAAAAGTCATAGTATAGCATGTCAAAGAATTATTAAAAATAGTTGTAAAAAGTCATAGTATGTCGAAATATTCATAAAAGTCATTGTTTAGTATGTCGGAAAAAAAAATGTCACACTGTAGTATGTCGAAATATTTATAAAAACTCATAGTATAGTTGTCATAAAAAGTCATAAAAAGTCACAGTATAGTATCCTGAAATATTCCTAAAAAGTCGTAGTGTAGTAGGTCGTAAAAGGTCCAGATTTATAGTTCTTGTTGTAAAACAAGAAGAATCTAAAGTCCTCTGGAGAATGCGGGCATTGATCCCGCTACCTCTCGCATGCTAAGCAAGCACTCTACCATTTGAGCTAATTCCCCTTTTCAAAAATTGACATAGTATAGGATGTCAAAAATTCACAAAAAGTCATAAAAAGTCATAGTACGTCAAAAAAATCATAAAAAGTCATAGTTTAGTATGTTGAAATATTCATAAAAGTCATTGTATAGTATGTAAAAAAAATAAAAATTCATAGCATATTATGTAAAAAAATTCATAAAAGGTATAGTATGACAAAATATTCAAAGAAATTCATAGTATATGTCAAAAAATTCATAAAAGTCATAGTATAGTATGACAAAATATTCATAAAATGTCATAAAAAGTCATAGTATAGTATGTCGAAATATTCCTAAAAAGTCGTAGTATAGTATGTCGTAAAAAGTCCAAATTTATAGTTCTTGTTGAAAAGCAAGAAGAATCTAAAGTCCTCTGGAGAATGTGGGCATCGATCTACCTCTCACATGCTATCTATGTTGTCCACTATGTATCTTTGCTCACATGCTAGACTAGTTTTACTGGGGGGAATCCCGGATCACTATCTTTCCCACTGAACTCTTTGGTTATGTTGTTTCCCATATATGGGCATGCTGCTTGCCTACACTTCCGACACACACAGGGGGGACACGGAGTCCGGAGCTAACAGCAGAAATGAATTATGGACATAAAGTGGATAAATCTTGGATGTAACAGTTTGGATTTAATGCTCAACGACCCTGAAAAAGGGCACAAGTTCCAGGCTGGATAGAAAATCATCTGTAGAGGCTAGAAAGACCCGGAAGAGACCTCAGCAACCGTTAACTCGTTAGCTATCAGCCGCAACAATCGGTAATTTTCTATCTTTTATGGTTATTAAATGATTCAACTATGAATCAGAGGTGTTGTCTCGTGTCCATGGTAAATGTTATTCGAACAAAACTTTTGCAAGGAAAAAGACAATACTTTATTGAAAAATGTCAATACTTTATTAATACAGTAATAGATGAAAGTATGGATAGATGGCCCCCCAAAGACAAAAACAAATGAATTAGGAAATATATGCAGTCGATTGGAGCTAATTGATATTAAAGGTCTAGGTATTCGGTGGAAGGGTTTAATTGTTTTCTGCAGAGAACAATCAAAATGACAAGAACAGCTTTCACAATGCACAAAGTTACAGAGTGACAAAAGTTCTGGTGAATACAATCCGTCATACAATTCTTTATATCCAGTGCCCCCAGAGGAAAACCAACCCTTGTTAGGAAACCAGTTGAATCTCAGACATAACAATCAGTGGACCTCAGGCAGACAGTCGGAGCTCTTATGTATTTCTGAATCTGCCCCTCGTGTGTCCAAGTGTCTTGACCGGTCATTCTATCTTAGCTGAAAAAGGACATCTTGTCTCTTGGATAGGTTATGGTCTCGACCTGGGACCTGCTATGATAAACATAGCTTTAGACAACAGTTTCTGTCAGGCTCCACGTCATCTATTCTTGGTGGAAATGGTGTGGAGTCATAACAAACCCAGTTGATTCCCATCAAGGAGAAACACATATATGACAGATACAGAAGTCATATATTCTGAGAGGCATTAGAGATCTTATTATGAATAATTCATATGAACATCATTGGTTAAATGTAATTTTCCCATTACAAGCCGTATCGTTTTCAGGTCCGGTACAGACCAGGAAAGAAGAATGTCATTGCTGACTTTCTATTTAAGAGGGAGGGTGTGTGACGAAGTGGGTTTGCTCACCACTTGTCCCAAACAGGCCATTAGTAAAGTAGACACACAGTCATGTTAGTTTCAGTTCCATTTTATTAGGTTGCAAGTTGAAACATGGTTTTCCCTGTATTGATACTTACAAGTGTTTGTTCCTTTGTTCAGTTCCACCATGCAAGACAATTGGTTGGGGAGGGGCTGGCCTAAGTATTTCCTGTTTTATAGGAATAGGGTGGTCATTGATGACATCACCGGGCCAAACCAAGTAGAGGGTTTTCTTTTGTATAGGAATGTTTATTTTGGTTGTTTTTGGTTATTGTATAAAAAAGGTATGAATAATCCTGACCTGTTTTGTAGTCAGTAGGATAGGAGGGAACTGTGACTAAGTTCCATAGGTTAAGAGATGGCTATGTATTAAGGTTATAGAGTAGATCAACCTGCTTTAGGATGGGATGGACTGAAGCAGTGGGGTGGGAATTGACAACCCTGTATAAATGGTGGGATTTGTGCTCCTGGGAGGAGAGAGGGAAGTGGGGCTGTGCTGCCAGGAACATGTGCCTGTTATTGCTGCTATTAGTTTAATGTGCCACTGTCTTTAAGTTTGATGGGTTAATTATCCGTGTACTGCAGTCCATAAAATAAACTAATCACCTGTGAAAATGTGCAATGTTTGAGTCTGCCCACCTACCACAATCTTAGCCACTCTGGCTAACTCTCCACAAAAGTGTAAAAGTAAAAAAGAAGACTATGTGACTGACTACATTTCTTTGTTAGGTTTCCCAGTGTGAGAAATGTCAGCTGAAGATGGCCTGTACTATTAACGACAACACCCAGTACAACCCCATAGAGGTGAATGCTTGCATCCCCTTTAATAGGCCTAAGCAATTTTCTATTACATGAAATTTAACGATCTGTTGGGCTTTACATTTCAGGTTTCTGAACCTTTTGAGCTCGTGGGTATGGACCTTTTAGGGAAGCTGGCAGTAACACCTCGGGAACATACCTACATGTGTGTGATGATTGACTATATGTCAAAATGGGTTGAAGTATAACCCATTCAAGCCAAAAAGGCTGAGCTGGTGGCAGAGTGCATCATGGATTTCTTTTACAGCCATGGTGCACCCAAACGGATCCTCACAGATGGGGGGAAAGAGTTTGTGAATAAGGTAAGTTGTGAACATTGTGCATGGCTGTTTTTTGGCCAACATTTTCCTGAAGACATTATTTGTTCTCTTTCAATGCATTTTTGTAGATCAATTTTAGCTTGTGTGAGCACCTTGAAATCAAAAGGAGTCTGTGTTCCCCGTACCATTCACAAACAAATGGCTTGGTGGAGAAGGTGAATGGAACCATTCAAGGGTGAATATAGACTTATTTAATTTGATATCATGTCATATAATGTGTGAATTTTATAAATGATTGTTTTGTATTTCAGGGTCTTGAGGAATATGGTGCAGGACCATCCAACCAATTGGGACTTGTACATCAAGCCAACTGTTTTTGGTCTACGCACGAAAAAGCAATCCACAACTAAATACACCCCTTTTTATTTGCTTTATAGGAGGGAGGCCCGCTGTCTTTATGGGGTTTTTTTCTTCTTTTTTTCCTTCTAGCACTTGGAATGGCTTTGGCAACTGCAGTAACACGTTTCTTTCTCCGACTTTTGCAGATAAGCCAAGACAAAGTGGAGGCATTAGCCACTGAAGAAAAGCCATGCCCTCATATTGCAGCTGTGCAAAGGGAGGTGTATCCCAAGGTGAGAGAAAACATTAAGGCTGCCCAAGAGAAGGTGAGGAAGAGGAAATGGTCTCTGGGCATGAATGACCATTTTGAGGTTGGGGACAAAGTCTATCATAAAAATAGAGGGAAAAAGTGTTGACCTGCTGGCCGCCAATGAGAAGACAATAAGAAAAATTAATCTGGACCAGCTGAAGAAGTTCATTGAGCCCCAGCCACGGATCCCCTGACAGTGGGTCTCGAGTCCCCATTCCCTCCCGTCTGTCAGTCTTCAGCCTGACCCCATCCCCCCCATCCACCAGGCCTCAGTCCCTCCAATCGGCCGGTCCTCAGTCCCTCTAATCTGCCAGTCCTCAGCCTGACTCCATCACCATGAACTCCCCATCTGCTGTTCCTCAGTTCCCCTCAGCCCTCAGGGTCTCCCCAGAGGAATGTAAGTATTAGTTGTACTCTAATTTGTGTTATTTCTCTATGCCAAATGCATAACCCCTTTTTTATTTCAGTGATATATGAGATTTGGTCAGGAAAACGGCAAGGTGTACTGTGGAGCAAGGTGGGGCCTTATAAGTTATTTTCCAGAGATCTGGAAAATCAGGCCCCAGAAAAAGAGGTTGAAAGTGAGGTAAATGAAAGTGTCAAATTGTCTTGAATGCATGTGTAAAATGGTTTAATGGATGCGTATTGCCTCTGCAAAAATTCTACACCTGTGGTCTTCAAGGTGATGAATGCTTTTATCCGTTGCACTTTGGAAAAAGTGAGAGGGCAACTAGAGAAGCAGCTGTTTTATGTGGACTCATTCCGGATGACCTCAATATGGCAAGGCTCATACAGAGGACTAAACAAGGTAATTATTGTCAACAATTGTTACATTAAATGGGTTAAAAAGGTTAATGCAATGCACGGGTTCTCATGTGTGTATGCTCGTCTTTTCAGCTTGACATCAGGACCTATGATGTCCTCACTGGCTCTGTATGTGACCGACACCACTGGACACTTATGGTTAGCAGTACCTATACACTGGCATTGCTCTAAGAGAGGTATGTGTAAGAGTTTGGAACTTATTTAAGAATGATTTGTTGATCAGTCCCTTTTCATTACTGTGAAGGTCATATATCCCAAGGAAACACGGGCCCTGTATCCTGGATCCATTGGGTGATACCCCTGATGGCATTAAAAAATGCCAGGATGTCACAAGGTGAGATGGAGGTTAATAGTGATGCCATAGACCCTTTTCGACTCCAAATTGCAACAATGCATTTCTATTCCAAAGATCTTTCATGAGGCAAAGACAATGTCACTTTTTCCAGATGGTCCTGTAGCACTGTTGACCATCCCCGGCAGCCAGATGCTACATCATGTGGGGCATTTGTCTGCAAGGTATGAGTGAATCTGACTTCATCTGATACAGCTAATGGATGGCTTCTACTGATTGCACTTTGCCATATGTAGTTTGCACAGCTTCTCCTGAGAGGTGAGGTGCTGAATTTTGCCACGGATCAGGCTGCAATCACCAATATGAGGAGGAAGATTGCCTGCACACTGGTAGCAGAATCAGGTGTGTGTCTCCTCTTTAAAGGTGTGTATGTGTCCTCTTGAGATGAGAAATAATTTTGCATATTATCTGTTAGACAATTTGGAAAACCTGTGCAGTGTGTGCTCAAATATGGCTTCTTGAAAGAAAATAAAAGATTAAAATATGAAATACTAAACAGACATAATTATTCATTATGTGCTAACGTTAACGCCATCAAGCCGCAATATTGTGCTGTGAATTAACGCAGAATGCAGAATCTGTTGAGTTGTCTTAGTCGTACAGTAGATATATTCCCATCCATTTAGATTGAATATGGTATTGATGACTTAAACAATAATAACGATAACTCCAGTGAAATGATGTGGAAATTGAGGACTAGATTAGGACTGGATTAAAGCTGATTCTGGTTCCCAACTTGGCCCCAGGTGTGTCAGTTAAAACAGACGGAGACAACTTCTCTCTACCCAAGTTTCCATCCACTTGTCAATTGAATTACAGTATGTGAAGTTCGGTAAAAAAAAAAAAAAACTCATGCAAATAAAGCTGTGAAAGTGTTGATGCTTCATTAAGACCAACGTGGCACCTAGCTAACAGGTGAAGAAAACACCAAAACCACTAGCTAACTTACTTTAAATGTGCAAGAACTGTAGACTAACAGGCTTAAGTGAACTGACAACATGAGTTATACGACTTACAGTTCTCAAAGAGGCACACACACAATCTCAGCTGATTATCCTCCAAACAGCTCTTTTTCTTTTTTCCCACTTTTTTCTCCGTGCACCCACTCGTGGTGTGAGGCACGTGTCCGCACTATTCTCCAACATGAAAACCTCTTGTAAAAAAACTAAAGTAACAAGCCAATTTTGTAAAATGTAAGTAGTAGAAAGAGCAGATATGTGTTAAAATGTAAGGAGTAGAAGTAAAAAGTTGCCACAAAAATAAATAGTAAAGTAAAAATATCAGAAAAATCTACTTGAGTACAGTAACGAAGTATTTGTACTTCGTTACTTCCCATCTTTGGTTACAACAGACTTAGATTAGATAGCTACCTACTTAAGTTAGCCACGTCAGCTCTATTAGCCCCGCTGCTAAACTCTGGGTAACGTTAGCTAGCCAAGAAACGGTAGTAGCCTTAGCTAACTAACTTGACGTTAACTACATAACAACAAGAGGTAACGCACTCCGTGTCAGTCAAAGCTCAGTTGACTTTGTTATTTGCTGAGCAAATTATAAATATACGTTAGCTACATACATTCATGTTGTGTTGCAAAGAAAATACGTTAGCATGCTAACAACGTCAATCAGCTGGCAAACAAATGTACTGTTAGTGCGGGCAAGAAGTCTCTCTCTCTCTCTCTGGAACCTTATTCTCTCCCTGAGCATGGGAAAGCACTCACAGTTTAAGCATAAAGCACGGTTTAACCACATCCACGGGCATTCATGCTACACGCCTTGAATATTCAATTCAACCAATCACGGAGGGGGTGCGAGCATTATTTCGCCTGACAGGAAAACACAGAAGATTACTTAATTATGAATTCATTTTTTATTAATGGCCAATAATATAATATTGTATCTTCTTTAAATTTTAATTATTTATTTATTTATTTATTATTATTCTGTGCATTTTTCTGCTGATGCTGTCATCACCTGGCACCTTAAAAGAAGAGAAAAAGAGAAGTTAATTCTTTACTGTGATTGGGAGAGAGCGCCCCCCAAATCCCTTTTGTGGAGAAAGATTGAATTACTCCATTCTTTCATTTGGACTGGTGGACCGAACAGCAGTAAGTAAGGTTGTCTAGGTATAACATTTTTAACAAATGTTATTTTTTTTTCTTTGTGGTGTTAAACATATGGCTTAGCATTTGCTAGTATAATTGCAGACTTTCAGAAAGACCATTATAGATAGCCTATAGGCCTATATAGATATTTTTATACATCAAGGTTGGCTTAGCTAGCTAATCCAAAAAGCACATGGTAGCTTAGCATAATTCTTTGGAAGTAGGCAATTTAGAGACCATCTTGGATGCCGTTCTGGTTCTAAGTGTGATGTGCCTTGATTAGGCTAAATATTAGTGTAAATGTTGCATGCTGAAAGGGATGAGTTTTCTTTTTTGCTCCATTTGTTCAGATGGCATCACCAATGAAACTGCCGTCCGTCCAGGACCCTGACGTGGAGAGGGCGCGGCAGGCCCTGCAGCTGTGTGCGGTAGGTTGAATGGTTTTAGTGTGCTTTGATTCTTAATAATGTCTGCATGTCAGGAGCATGTCAGCTGCGTGGCGTGACCGTTTTATTTCAGCTCCCATGTGAAGAGCTTGTACACGTCCTGCGTGACACATGCTTTCTAAAAATAGCAACAATTCCAGATTTTGGTTCACAAATAATTGCAATTGAAATAATAGTCTCTTTCAGTCAATTTATTTAGTACTTTTTCAAGAAAAATAAAAGTTTAATTGAATCCCATCTTTAACTTATATTGCTGTCATGTAACACAGATAATGTAATAACACAGGTACACAGCAGCCTGACGTAAACCATACATCTTAATTATCATAACTCAATTATTATTATTATTATTATTTAAATAACAATAAAAATATAATCACTTTTATAAATGCATTTTTGCATGTCTAAACAAGGGGCATATAGTAAGATATGTGCAATGTAGTAGCAGTGATATATACTGGTAATAATAAGAATAATATATATATATAACACAAATAAGACTAGAATAAATAAGTAAGTAATAAATAAGTATGAAGAGCAGTAGAATATGGATATGTACAGAGCTATCTCACCAGGTCTCTAAAAGTTAATTTACAATTAAAAAAATAGGACATAACATAATTACAAGTAAGCCTCAATATAGCCAAAATATTTTAAGCTTAAAGAATAAGAGGAAGGATGGATCCCCTTATTTTTTTAACATCAGTACTTTGATAATGAAATATTATAAAGATAATAAATCTGATTAAACCATAAAACAAACAAAATATAAACACATCCAACGATGAAAAATATAATTAATTCAATAAATTGTTCCATGTGTCAATCTTAAATGTATAAAGTGCTAGACCATGCAGTTGTATGACAATCTTTTTTTTTGGAATTGCAGTACGCATGCAACGACCCGGCTGTTCCCCGGCACACCCTGTTCCCCGGTACTCCCTGTTCCCCCAGTTGATGGAGGCCACAACTGGGGTCATGACAGTGGTGTGCCGGGAACACCGGCAAAGGAAGGCAGCAGAAAGCCAACTGAAATGGCTGCGTAGGAGGCTGGAGAGCCTCCAAAGGGACAAGATCAAAGCGGAAACAAAGGTGCAACAACTCCAGCAGGAGCTTGAGTTGTTGCACCTCACCGCAGCGTTCAATAGAGATGGTAAGTGTTTAGTTGCGCTGCATATTGTCACAGCTACGACTGTGATAGTATGGGTAATTAGTAAGTAAGTACTATCTGTTCAAAAAAAAACTATAGTAATGTAAGTGGGTGGCCAGACCAATAACAAAAAAATAAGATAAAATAGACCATTAATACCACACTGGGAAAACATCCCTTGTTACAGTTGCTCAAAACAAAATCACACACATCAAAATAATAATATGTAAAGTATTATAATACTTTTTTATTTAATCAGGTAGACCACTGATAACTGATTCTCATCTGCAATGGCAACCTGGCCAAGTAAAATATGAGCGTACAAGACAACATATTGTTCCACATACAATAAAATCCAATATTACAGATTACAAATAAAGTAGAGATTTATTTGGTATTATAACAAGGAAGTTAATGGATATGTAAAAGTTATAAAGTAATAACAGAATAAACATGAATCACTAGTGACATACTATACTGTAGTAAGACTCAGCGTACAGTACATGTGCATTGGTGTCTGTAATTCATAAATAAACATGCATTTTCCTGCATTTTCTCAAGTTATAGCTCATGTTACATGGTTGTTAATCTTTTAAAAGGATAGGCTATTATGATATGTTGCTCAAAATCAACTTAACAAATGTTTCTAGCAGCAATACAGACATTTACCGTCCAGGAACGGACATTATAAACACCACTATACAGGATCGGAAACTCACCGACAACTTAGCACATTTAGTGTGTGAAATAGGTTTTGTTAATAGGGTTATTAGAAGATTATTTTGATACACAAAGCTTACTTTTATATTGATTTTTTTTGCAGATGCAGCAATGGAGGCAGAGGAAGGAGAGGAGGGAGAGGAGTGATGTTGGTGGACAACTACTTGTTTTTTTTCTGTCATTTTTTTTACACTTTTCTTTTTTTTTTTTCACTTTTTTTTTTAAAATAAAGGTTTTATTGAAAATGAGTTTCACATGGTATTGTTTTAATTGAAGTTGAGGTTTCCCAAACCTAGCATCATACTGTTTCAAATTAACTAAAAACCTTTTTCTTAGAGAAAATACAAACACTTTTTATTTTTATATTTATTAACAAATACAATTACAACCATTAGATTAGATTAGATTAGATTATACTTTATTTATCCCACGACGGGGAAATTCTGTCGTTACAAGTAGCAGCATAGCAGCAACAGCAAAAAACAGAAAAACAAAACAATAACACACAAACAAGTAAGCACGAAAGAAATGCAAGGCAAGAAATACAGGCAAGAAATAGACAATGAAAATATGGTAGACTGAGTAAGTAAAATGCCGTCAAACAAAAGGAATTTTAAAGTGCGGTTGCCATGATAAGAGAAACAATATTGCGGTGTAAGTGACGCTAAAAATTAAGTTAAGTTGAATGTGTAATTAGAGCAAAGAAGCAAGAGTCGGTAGCATAATTTAAATTATATTAACCTGAGACCATAAATATTGAAAAGTAAGTACTTGTAATAAAATAATATAAATACCAATATTAAAGATAAACAGAAAGTGTGTGATGTAGATGGGAGAAAAACAGGAACAGAAACTACAACACTATCAGGTAGAGCAGGTGTTGTAGAGTCTGACAGCGGCCGGGATGAAGGACCTGCGGTACCTCTCCTTCTTACACCGTGGGTGTATCAGTCTGCTGCTGAAGGAGCTGCTCAGGGACCCCACAGTGTCATGTAGGGGGTGAGAGGTGTTGTCCATGATGGATGTCAGCTTGGCTAACATCCTCCTCTCCCCTACTTCCTCTATGGGGTCCAGAGGACAGTCCAGGACAGAGCTCGCTCTCCGGATCAGTCTATTGAGTCTGCTCCTGTCCCGGTCCGAGCTGCCCCCCCTCCAGCAGACCACAGCGTAGAGGATGGCAGAGGCCACCACAGAGTCATAGAAGGTCCTGAGGAGAGTCCTACACACTCCAAAGGACCTGAGTCTCCTCAGCAGATGGAGGCGACTCTGGCCCTTCTTGTAGAGTGCATGGGTGTTATCAGTCCAGTTCAGTTTATTGTTTAGGTGAACACCCAGGAATTTGTAGCTCTCCACTACATCAATGTCCAATCCCTGGATGCTCACCGGTGAGAAGGGGATGTTTTCCTCCTGAAGTCGACTATCATCTCCTTTGTCTTGCTGGTGTTAAGCTGAAGCTGGTTGAGCTCACACCAGCTGACAAAGTCCTTGATAACCGACCTGTATTCCAGATCGTTCCCCTCAGAGACACAACCAACAACGGCTGTGTCATCAGAGAACTTCTGGATGTGGCAGTGGGTGGTGTTGTGTGTGAAGTCCGAGGTGTAGAGGGTGAAAAGGAAGGGGGAGAGCACCGTACCCTGAGGGGCACCTGTGCTGCAGTGCACCACGTCAGACACACAGTGATGGAGCCTCACATACTGTGGTCTGTTGGTGAGGTAGTCCGTAGTCCATGCAGCCAGATGTTGGTCCACTCTGGCACTCTCCATCTTCACTCTGAGGAGCGAAGGCTGGATGGTGTTAAAAGCACTAGAGAAGTCGAAGAACATGACTCTCACAGTGCTCCCGCTGTCCTCCAGGTGAAGCAGCGATCTGTGCAGCAGGTAGATCACTGCGTCGTCCACTCCAATCCCAGGCTGGTAAGCAAACTGCAGGGGGTCCAGCTGTGTGCCCACCAGGGGTCGCAGGTGACGCAGGATGATCCTCTCCATGGTCTTCATCAGGTGAGAAGTCAGGGCAACAGGCCTGAAGTGTTTGGCTCCTTGGGTCGCGGTGACTTTGGTACCGGGACCACACAGGAGGTCTTCCACAGGGCTGGGACCTTCTCCAGGCTCAGGCTCAGGTTGAATAAGTGCCTGAACACACCACAGAGCTGGTCAGCACAGTCCCTGAGGAGACTTGGGCTGATGCCGTCCGGGCCCGGGGCCTTCCTTGCCTTGAGCTTCTTCAGTTGACTTCTCACCTGATCATCTGTTATGGAGAAGTGGGTGGAGGATGACTGGGGTGTGTGGATGGTAGGAGGTGAGGGTCTCAGGGAGGGGGAGAGGGGGGTGGTGAACTGATGAGCGGGGAGAGGGGGGAGGAGCTGGTGGTGGGTTCATTGCTGATGCGGGTCGTTGAAGGTGGCAGGCTGAGGAGGGGAGGGGGGGAGGAGGAGAAGGCCAGGGGAGGTGTGAAAGAGGGGGCTGGGGGTGTGAAGAGGGAGGCGAGGAGGCAGAGTCAAATCTGTTAAAAAACAGATTCAGCTCATCTGCCCAGTCCTTGTCTCCTCCGGCTTGGCTTCTTCCACAGCTTTGCCGTGGCCGGAGATGTTCTGCAGCCCTCTCCAGACGTCCCTAGCATTGTTCTGCTCCAAACTCTTATCTAATTTCCTCCCGTAGATGACCTTCCCCCTCCTGATCCTGAGTCTGAGTTCCTTCTGGACTCTGCGCAGCTCCTCTCTGTCCCCTGATGCAAAAACCCTCTTCTTCTCATTTAGCAGAGCTTTTATCTCAGAAGTCACCCAGGGTTTGTTGTTGGGAAAACACTGGACCAACTTGGAGGGCACAGTGTTCTCCACACAGAAGTTGATATAGTCTGTGATGCATTGTGTCATGCTGTCAATGTCGGTGCCGTGGGGGGTGCAGAGTGCTTCCCAGTCTGTAATTTCAAAGCAGTCCCTGAGCCTATCACTTGCCTCCTCAGACCACTGCTTCACAAGCCTCTTCACAGGTTGTTGTTTGATCACCACAGGGGAGTATTCTGTGACTAGATGGACGAGATTGTGATCTGAGCGGCCGAGGGGGGGGGAGGGGGGATGAGGTGTATGCTTCTTTGATATTAGCATACAGTAAGTCCAAAGTTGTGACGCCTCTGGTGTGGCATTTAACATACTGGGTGAAGGTGGGGAGAGCAGAGGACAGGGAAGCATGATTGAAGTCCCCAGAGATGAGGAGAAGGGAATGGGGGGGCTGGTTTTGAAGTTGAGACACAACAGTATGAATCTGATCTGTTGCAGCAGCAGCGACCGCCGAGGGGGGGATGTACACGGTCACAGCGATAACCTGTGAGAACTCCCTCGGGAGGTAATATGGCCTAATACTGACTGCTAACAGCTCCAAGTCTCTGGTACAGAGTTGCTCCTTCACACTGATGTGTCCCGGGTGGCACCACCTATCGTTCACAAACACAGCGATCCCCCCTCCCTTCTTCTTACCGCTCTCCGTTGCTGTCCTGTCCGCTCGTAAAAGTTTAAAACCGTCCAGGGTGACGTGTGCGTCGGGAGAAAGTTCACACAGCCACGTCTCGGTGAAACACATGAGGCTGCATTCCCGGTACTCTCTCTGCAGTCGGGTCAGCGCCGTCAGCTCTTCCATCTTGTTAGACAGAGATCTAACGTTGCCCATGATGACAGACGGTAAACATGGTTTATACCGTCTTTTTCCGCTCCCTGCGCTTCACACCCGCTCTGCTCCCTCTTCTTCTTCTCCGTAACTCCTTCGGAATCTCCTGCCGCTCCGCGCAGAGAGGGGGTGTGTGGCGCAGGGCTAACAGCTGATCCCGGGTGTAGAACAATGGGACCGTCGTTGAGTGGGGTGCTTTGTTGGATGAGTTTCAATTTGCTGTGCCAAAAAGTTCCAAAAACAGCAAGAGACAAGCTACGAACGTAACAATATGAACATCCATAGCTGCCCACTTGCTTAAAGTGTCGGTAGTGACAAAGAAAAAATAACAAAAAAGACAAAAACACCGTAAAAACACTAAAAAGATGTATCAAACTGCAGAGCTACTGTAACAAGCTGCCACTCAAGCGGCGCCATTTTGCAATACGCAAAATATGCACACTTGTAGGTAATATGTGATCTATAAACAGAATATTACTTACAGATGTGCATAAGCATGGTTTTATAAATCTGATTTATTTAATTTTATTATAAGCACAGTTATATAAATAAGACCCCAGGTTATTTACATGGAGTCTGTTGGAGATATGCTGCTCTATACACGCTAAAAGTAGTGATTATTTACATGGAGTCTGGTGGAGATATGCTGCTCTATACACGCTAAAAGTAGTGATTATTTACATGGAGTCTGGTGGAGATATGCTGCTCTATACACGCTAAAAGTAGTGATTATTTACATGGAGTCTGGTGGAGATATGCTGCTCTATACACGCTAAAAGTATTGATTATTTACATGGAGTCTGGTGGAGATATGCTGCTCTATACACGCTAAAAGTAGTGATTATTTACATGGAGTCTGGTGGAGAAATGCTGCTCTATACACGCTAAAAGTAGTGATTATTTACATGACCTGCAGACGGCGGCCTTCTGTCTTTTAGACTTTTAATCTGAAAAGCCCCGACTTAAAGAAAACCGGAAGTGTGGGGCTCGCGGCGGGATAGCTGTGTGTTTTGTTTGCTGCTGAGCTTCTAGGTGAGTTTTTTTGGAGACAGAGCTCCAGGTGAACCCGCTTGTGTTCAGGTAACTGCTCTGTAATACGGCAGCCAGAGTGCGTGCGAACAATAAGCGAATAGAAGCCCGAGCGGCGCATGCGTTAACACGCAGGGCTAGCTCCGTTGTTAGCTCCGCAATTAGTTTCGTGGCTACCTTCTAGCTCCGCTGTTAGCCACGAAGCTAACGTCTAGCTCAGCTGTTAGCTTCGTGGCTAACTACTAGCTCCGCTGTTAGCTTCATGACTAACTGCTAGCTCCTCCGCTAGCTCCGCAGTTACCTTTGTTGCTACCTTCTAGCTCCGCTGGTAGCCATAAAGCTAACGTCTAGCTTCGCTGTTAGCTTTGTGGCTAACTACACGCTCCGCCGTTAGCTTTGTGGCTAACTACTAGCTCCGCTGTTAGCTTCATGGCTAACTACTAGCTCCGCTATTAGCTTCGTGGCTAACTGCTAGCGTTAAAGTCTCAGCTCTCTTCAATGTGTGTTGTGTTGTCTGATTTAATGTAATTTTTCCGGGTTTTTAGTCAGTTTGAGAGGAGTTATATATGCTAGCAGCCTTGGACAGAAGCTAACTGGCTAAGTAGCAGTCCATGGTGCTTGTTTTTTAAAGCATTAATTCTTTTACTGCGAAATTCACTTCACAGCACTTACATTTTTCAAGAAAGAAAATCCTAAAATAGTCCAAATTTTACAAGAAACTGGAAAAAAAATCAATAATAAAGAACAGTAACCTAAAAAAGGTCTAAAGAAGTTGTAATATTTCAAGAGAGTCCACTGTGTGTATATGTGTGAATATGTGTTTATGTTATGTTGTCTTGCCACAAAATTTTCCTTCGGGATGAATAAAGTATATATCTATCTATCTATAGTATCTACGTATCTATCGTATCCACTATCTATCTATCTATCTATCTATCTATCTATCTATCTATCTATCTATCTATCTATAGTATATATCTATCTATAGTATCTATCTATCTATAGTATATATCTATCTATAGTGTATATCCATCCATAGTATATATCTATCTATAGTATCTATCTATCTATAGTATATATCTATCTATAGTATATATCTATCTATAGTATATATCTATCTATAGTATATATCCATCTATAGTATATATCTAAATCATGAGAAGCATATCAAAGTTCTGGCGTGGCCTAGCCAGTCTCCAGACCTAAACCCAATAGAGAATCATTGGAGGGAGCTCAAACTCCGTGTTTCTCAGCAACAGCCCAGAAACCTGATTGATCTAGAGAAGATCTGTGTGGAGGAGTGGGCCAAAATCCCTTCTGCAGTGTGTGCAAACCTGGTGAAAAACTACAGAAAACGTTTTACCTCTGGAATCGCAAACAAAGGCTACTGTACTAAATATTAACATTGATTTTCTCAGGTGTTCAAATACTTATTTGCAGCTGTATCTTACAAATAAATAGTTAAAAAATCATACATTGTGATTTCTGGATCTTTTTTTTTTAGATTATGTCTCTCACAGTGGACATGCACCCACGATGACAATTTCAGACCCCTTTATGATTTCTAAGTGGGAGAACTTGCAAAATAGCAGGGTGTTCAATTACTTATTTTCCTCACTGCAAGAAACTGTAGAGAACTAGTGACATGTCCCTCGTCTGCAGGTATTCCTCGCTAAGTTGGAAGTGTGTCTTCGTTTAGAAGAAGTCTCCCGGATAATTCTGCCTTTTACCGCCCAAAGTTAGAGAAACACCTGATGTGGTATTAGCTAAAGTGGTTAACACACACCAAATGTTTGGGCCGAGGGTGTAGACGGCCCTGCCGATTCTGAACAGCTCACTTGGAGACTGAAGGCAGAGGACATGGATAGGTTTTTTTCCGAGTCTGCATGCGTGTGGAAGCACCAGAGTCACAAAATAACACCCCAAATCCCAGAAATTGTATTTGATTGTTTTTATAATATGGGCACTTTAAGACTCTCAGCTCTACAAAACTCTCTCTATTTCTCAGCATGGTGTCAACCGGCGACATTTATGTGCTGAATTGGCTCTATGCACAAACGCTGCTGACGTATTTCCGGTAGAATCTCAGTCAGCGTCTTTACTTCCGCATAGAGCGTTCTATAGTGAAGAAGTGTACTAACGGCAAAGCTTTAATAACATTCACACAGCGATTTATAATATAGGTATCTATAGTATTACGTTATATATTTAAATATTTTAGTGATGGCTTCCAGTAAATATAAATATCAACGGCGGCAAGACAGTACTTCGGCTGAACATTGTTGTGTCCCGTTATGTGAGGCCTCGTCAAAGTTTAATTCTATACTGAGTTTCCACACTTTTCCTTTGGACGAAGAAACACGCAGAAAGTGGATTCACAACATTCGACGTGAGAGATTTAACATCACATCTCATACAAGGGTCTGCAGTCGTCACTTTAAAAGTGATGATCTGATTGAGCCCTCAACCCCTAAAGGGCGTCGCTTGCTGCCAAAGGGAGCTGCACCAACCTTATTCCAGTGGAACGACTACTCCGTGGCTGAACCAAGGGCGCGTGTGTGCGCATAAACACAGTTGTGTGTAGGCTATATATATATATATATACAAACAAACAGTTTTTAACATTATGTACAGTGATATTGAGTAAATAAAAAACGTATACATGTTTGTGTGTAGGATATATATATATATATATATATATATATATATATATATATATATATATATAATGCGATATGTATATATATATACAAGTATGTGTGTGTGTATGTACATGTGTGTGTGTACATGTAAATAAACATGTCTTACATCTCATTTAGGTTCATGACTTACAGGCATTTAATGAGTTTCTGGAAACTCATTGAACCTGCATCCCACAAAATGATTTGTGTGACCAGAGCAAGAGCAACTACAATGAGGAGTGAAGCTGAAACAAGAGACAGTACATGGGTAAATAAAAATAGCAAGAAAAAAAAAATAACTTTGCATTTCCAGTGAAAGCTTAGTCAACACATTATATGTACATAATTGCAAACCTTGTTATTTTTATAGGGTCAGTCCCTGCAGCCCATTGATGATTTCTTCCTCTTCATGATCCACCTCTCAGTTGGCCAAACACAGCGGGATCTGTCCCACAGATTCAACATTCATCAGTCTACAGTTAGCCAAATTATTACAACCTGGGCCAATTTTTTGTACACCATTCTTGGCTCTGTTCGCATATGGATGTCTGAGGAGGAAGTCAAAGCGCATCTACCCAATGAGTTCCAGGACTACCCAGACACACAAGTGGTGATCGACTGCACGGAACTGCGTTGCCAAACTCCATCCTCTCTCCTGCTTCAAAGTGAAGTCTTCTCCAATTACAAGTCCCACTGCACGTTCAAGGGTTAATCGGCATGGCACCACATGGTGTGGTCACCTTTGTGTCTTCCCTGTATGCAGGATCTGTCAGTGACAAGGAGCTTTTTAAGCAGTCTGGGATTGTGTCTCTGTTGAAACCTGGGATGGCAATAATGGTCGACAAAGGTTTTCTTGTTGATGACTGTGTGCCATGCAAAGTCTACAGACCTGCTTTCCTGTCAAAAAGGAAACAGCTGACGGCTGATGAGGTAAAGAAGACACAGTCCATTGCTCGGCTGAGGGTCCACGTCGAGCGTTCCATCCGCAGGGTGAAGGAACACAAGCTGTTCGACACAGAAATCCCTCTTTCCATCACAGGGAGCATCAACCAGCTGTACACTGTTGCTTGCCTCCTTGTAAATTACCAGAATGGCCCCTTAGTAAAAGCATGGGCAAAGGATTAAAGACAAGATAACTTTGTTTGGGGATTGATGAATTTGCATTTATTTTTGTCCAAATAGAAATATTGTAAATATAAATAACTTTGTACAGTAGCACTGCAGGAAAGTAAACATGTAAATATAAATAACATTATACAGTTGTTCCACTGCAGGAATGTAAACATATAAATAACTTTGTTACAGTCTTTAACATTATGTACAGTGATGTTGAGTAAATAAAAAAAACTTTGATACAATGTTAAATGATTATTTGTCTTTTTTACATCTGTAGGTATCTTGGCAGGTAAAAGTAAAGAAAGAAATGGTCAGCTTTCTCTCGAATGATCTGAAACATTCTGGTGTCTTTGTATATGCGCTGGATCATCATGTCATCCTGTGCATAAATGACAAAATCACACCAGTCCAATCCTGAGATCAGCATTTGTCCTTGAACTTGCCAAAAGTATGCATGCTGTTGTTTCAGTTCTGGTGTGCCATTGTGAAATTTAAGGTAAGGACAGTCCACGTAACTTTTGACATTGGGACATTTTATCTCCAAAAGTCCAAAAACATGATACTCTTTAGGGTCAAAAATAATCCCATCAGGAGAGGCCCCCAGCCAAGGTGCATCGGGGTGAATTAAGAACCCACAAGTGTGGTAGTTCACCTCTCGCAGCAGGCAGTATTCCTCAATTGCAGCAGATTCCATTTCAAGCCCCCTCTTCATATCTGCTGTCTGGCAAGTTCCTTTGTAGATTCTTTCAGCCAGGTGTTCAGCCGAGCTCTGTCCACGCACATGACAAACCTCCCTAAAACGTGACGCTGTTACCCGGGGTTTTCGGACCGAGTGCCAAGCATGTGATGCACTCTGTTCTTTGGTGGCATGCTCTATTTTGTGAGCCATATCTAAGGTTACTGCCAGTGACGTCATGTGTGGTTGTCCATGTTTGCTATGGACAAACAAGCAAACAGATGTGTCAAGGCTGTAACCAACTAGTGGCAGAGGTGGCGGTGGTGGGGCATCTTGATAGTGAGTAATGTTGCATGTTGTTGCAGCTGGCTGCTGGTATGACAGCACACTTCCATACTGAACTTTACCAAAGGCAGAATCCACCAAAGAATCCTCATGTGACATCCTGATAGTGGTGACTGGAGGAGCTACAGCACTGGCGTAGTCCTTATATGCCTCTGCTACTTGGAGGACTGAGAGGTCAGGCAGCTCACTGGTGACACCCTTGTAAAGGGTACTCCTGAAATGAAAAGAAAAGTTTTAAACAAAAAGCACTTTTTTTCTAGATTTTATTCTGTCTAATCTTTCATATTTTTAATTTTAAACTACATTCATCTTTAGAGTGAAATGTTTGCGTTGTACCTTAAACCCTCAGCAAGCTTCCTCTCTTTGGGTCTTGCAGACAGAACCACCATTTTATTGACAGGACCTGGCTTGACTCCCTATATATAAAAAAAATGCTCATTGTATTTATTAGTTTATTGCATTTCCAGTAGTTGTATTTTTATATATTTTGTATTAGCAAATTCATTTAGAATTACCATTGTTCTAGGTTTATGCCAGCTCTGCTCCGTTTCAGTACAGCTGTGAACTGGAGGAACTGCACTGATGCCAAGCTGTGAGTAGTGGGCTGTTTGGTAGAGTAGTGCAACAATGTGGTTGCACATTGCTGTCCCAGCAACACAAGAACAACTACTCTGTGACAGTGTTACAGGACGAGAGTCTTTTAATACAATCTGTAAAGACAATTAAATTGTTAATGTTATTTGTAAATAGATTCTAAATAATTTAAAACACTTATGAACCCATATTTTCATTTAGAGATCAGCTGTCTTTTATGTTCTCCTACTCTTAATCTATGGGGCTTCTCTGACTTCCTCATCGACCTGAAACATGTCGCCCTCACGCTGATCTCTCCTTACAACTGATCTTTACTGGAAACTGAGAAATTACTCAGTCAGTAACAATCATATTGCACAATTTGTATGCAACAATTAGATCGCATAAACAAGCAATTTTCAAATTTACGTCAGAAACGGAGACAACAATATTAGAAACCGATTCGCTAACTTTAGTCCAATTTAGCATGATATGAGAAAATAACGTTACTCACCCTCAACGTTGTCAATGTAGCTTGAAATATATAATTTAAATCCCTTCTCTTTCTTGCTCTTAGGTGTAACAGCAAACTGCCTCACAATGGTGTTAACATCATTCACTTCAACCTTAGGCAGTTCTTGTAAACAGCGGGTGTAGTTCGCCATTATCTCCACAGAATGTAAACACGGCTTTCAGCGCAGCACCGGAAGTGAATGAGCGGGCTGAGACAAACCCGGAAGTGATTGTGCATAGAGCCTATTACCCAAAGACACAGAGTGAGATGGAACCAAGGCAGTGGTCAGTAATGATGGATGCTGGGTGTTGGAGTGTCTGAGTGCTGTGATGCAGTAAGAACGGCCCTCTAGCAGCCATTTTACTGGACACCTGCCCACAGGTACAGCTCATGAGGCCTCCTGACACACCTGTAGACAAGACACTAAGACAACAAGAAGAAGACATCACAATATTATTTTGGGGGAATTTGCCATTGCATTTCACTACAGAGTTATGACCTCGCAGTTAGTCAAACTTCCTGACTTTTATCTCGCCGCCTTTGTGTTTTGGGTTCAAACTATGCTTAAGCCACACCCCCTTTCATATCTGGTGACCCATTTAAGGTCATGTGTGAGGTATCAATGAACTCAGCAGAGACTTCCTTTTTCCAACGGTGATGTTTGACCCCCCCCCCTATGATGCGGCCACACCCCCGTTCACAGATAATGAACTATATGACATATAGTCTTGTGTAAGGTATCATTGAACTCAGCAGGGAGTTCCCTTTTCTTGGGGACGACTTTCAGTGTCTGAGTGATGTGCAAATGCGCGGTTGCAAGGAGAAACGTCTGCCAATAACCCCGACGTGTGCAGGTTAGCGAGGGCCGGTTCATCACTGCTTACAGTTTTAATTTACATTATATTTTTTCTTCTTTAGTAGATTTTAAGTTATTCTTAACTGTATATACTGTATTTTTCCATGTTTTGTAGAAAGGGTATCCTGCAATGGGGGAGAGGAAGATAACCATTCCAAGCTTGTCAGATACATAATGGGCTACCTGTCAATGCTGACCGGACCCTCACCCTCCACCACCACCCCCCCTTCCCCTGGACGAGCACAACGTCATCACGGCCATCACGAAGGAGACGCCCCCAGCACCTGGGCGGCAGTTACCGCAGCGTCAGCCCAGACCACCACAGCGCACCATGAGACCTGCACCGACAACCGAGAGACAACAGGTGACGGTTGAAATACATCAGGCTCCCCGCCTCACTCCACGAGTCCTCAAACATCAGATGGGGCTTACAGGAGAACAACACCAGGACGAGCCACGACAGCACTCAGCGCCCTCCACTCCCTCCCGACCCCCTCCTCCCCCACAACCTTCACCCTCTTCTTCCCTTTCTTCCCACCCCCCTTTTTTTCCCTGATTCCCTCTCCTCCCCTTCTATCCCTTCCCCTCTCGCTGGGCAACAGACTCTAGCCTCCTCTCCGGAGACCCTGATGGACCCTCGCTGCACCAACCTTATCCCACCTAGACTCCACAGTGTGGACGTGGAGATCCAGGACAAGCAAACCTCAGTGGGTAAGACAACTGACAGGATCACAGACGCAGATGGCAAAGGCAGTTTTCCCCTTGCACCACGAGTCCAGAGCATCCTGCCTTTCACCACACCCATACAACAATCGTTGGTGTTCAAACCAAGCAGACATGCTCCAGTAACTAACAAGATGACTGACTGGTCACTAGTAGCAAACAGGAAGTGGTTAATTATGGGTGACTCGAACCTAGCTAGAATCCCACCACATAAAGAACCACACATTCAGATTGAGAGCTTTCCAGGAGCTACATTTAAACATGCTGAAGCCATTCTGGCTCGCACTCCGGTCTCATCGGCAGTTGAGAGAGTGATTTTATCATTTGGCATTAATAACAGAAACAATGATGCAGAAAAAAAATCACAACCTCACAGCGGAAGAAGGCTGTTCATATGGCCAATATTGCCTACCCCAAAGCTTGAGTCTTGGTCCCCATACTTAACTTCTCTAGATCTCTCCCACACACAGAGCAGGAGAATTTGAGGTCTTTTAACGACGATCTTGTTTGCTACGAAGACCACATACCACAACTGTCCAGAAACCTTTTCTCGACAGAAAAAGACCATATTCATTGGACTGACCTTGCTGCTGGACACATGTTCACCCACTGGCAAACCCATTTTAACACCATGTCCCCGTGAAACCTTGTGAGTCAACGGGGTTGGAAACTGTCACTAACCTCTCCACAGCCCTCACATTGACTGCAGCACAAACTGATTTGCTAAACAAGGGACTAACTTTTATTCCTTCTACCTCCAAGCAGAGTTCTAAAAATTCCAGAGACAACCTGAGACTTGATGTGCATGAATATCACAGACATTTGAAGTTAGCAGTGTTTTATGATGGTCAACTGGAAACTGTACAACTGCCATTCATGCACAGGTCCACCTCGTCACCTGCCACTGCTCAGCTCCCACCTGAAGTTGCTCAACTCATTCAATTGGATTTAGGTACTTTTCAATACCAGTAAGGAGCTGGTTGGGCCAAGCCCAACTTGTCCAAATTTGAGTCCTTAGCACTGGAACAACTCTGCCAAAACAATGACATTGTGGTGAAGCCAGCAGATAAAGGCAGTGCTGTGGTGATCATGGACAGAAAAGGCTATCTGTATGAAGGATATAGACAATTGGGAGATGGCAATTAGGACATAAAACTAGACCAACCCATTTATAAAGATACTGTTCCTGTGGTTGAAAAGAATTTCACTTCTCTGTGTGATAAAAGGTTTATAAACAGCAAACAAAAGAGTTTCCTCCTGAGTGACGTAGAACCCAGAGCACGCCGTTTCTACATGCTACCGAAAATACACAAGCCAGGTGAGAAATGGAGTGTCCCCTTTAAGATACCTCCTGGAAGGCCGATCGTGTCAGATTGTAATAGTGAAACATATCACACAGCCAAGTTCATAGATCACTATCTGAACCCGCTATCCACACGACATGAGAGTTACATTAAAGATACTTATGACTTTGTAGATAAAATTAAAAACCTGGAAATTCCCAAACAAGCCGTTCTATTTTCATTAGATGTTTCAAGCTTCTACACTAATATTGACACGCTGGAAGGATTGACAGCAGTAAAAAATATTTTCCAAAAAAATACCCAGACATCAGGAGACCAGATAAAGAAATTTTACAGTTATTAGAGATCAACCTTACCAAAAACAACTTTGAATTTGACGGGAATTTCTATCTACAGGTCAAGGGTACCGCTATGGGAAAAACTTTTGCAACTGGCTACGCAGATATCTTTATGGCAGAGTGGGAGATGGGCGCACTGGCTTCCTGCCCAAAACCCAATTTCTCGACATACTAAACCAACATAGAGATTCGATTAAACTCACAGCCACACTCAGCTTGGACTCAATTGATTTCCTTGATACAACCACCTTTAAAGGTCCAAATTTTAATGAAAAATCCAAATTGGATGTCAAAGTATTTTTTAAAGACAGACAGCCGCTCACTTCTGTACAGGACCAGTTACCATCCAAGACACACCTTTGCGGGCCTAGTCAAATCTCAGTTGCTAAAATTCAAGAGAATGTTTACTAGACAGTAAGATTTCAAAAAGACAGTTAAAACCCTCTTCTCCTCCCTTTTAAACAGGGGATACACGTTCACTATGCTACGCAGGGCTCTCAGGACTTTTGAGGTCACCAAACCCATTTGCTTGGACTCCTTACTCCCTATCATTGTCACCTATTCACAGGCCAATGTCAACTTTGTTAGGAAGCTAAAAAATAACTTTGTTCACTCAGGAGGAAACACTTTTTTAAAGGAATACAGGCTCATAGCAGCTTATAGGAGGAATCGGAACTTGCAGGACCTTCTGGTCAGGTCCAAACTGAGACCATTGAACCCACCTAAAACCAGAATTCTGGATGATTTTTACAGAAACTACAGAACGGTCCAAAACCAGACCACCAAAGAGGTATTTACAACACAAAACCACACGAATGTCCACACAAAAAACTGTATCTATTTGATTAGATGCCAACAATGCTATTTGCAATATGTAGGTGAGACGGGCAACACCTATGGAGTAAGAACACTATCAAAAAGATGTATGCGTAACTTTATGTATTCATATTCATATTTTTAAATTCATATTCGTATTTTTATACATTTGTGCATAAATTACATAGGCACGCAAAATTAGGTTTTCATGCGTGTGTTTTTATGTGAGTGTGACTCTAAAAGCTATGACTGTAAACATTCATGAGTACAACTCTATTTCTACGACTACGAATTCTTGAGTGTGAACACGAATTCAAGTTTACGGGTACGAGTAAAAAAACAGTTGAAATGACGTCACTGCAGTCCCAGGCCAGGGTAATCAAACCTTGATTACATTTAATGCGCATTGTTGGAATTTAAAATGTTATATGTGCTTAAACATTGTGGGTGATTGCATTATACATTCAAGTCAAAAGGTAAAAGCATTATTTCAGCATAAATGAAGACATGTTGGTCATGCATTAAGTTTGTTGTCATAAGTATATAGTTTGTTGTTTGTTGTTTGTTACATTAAGACGTTTTGCAATACTTCTGTTTTATAATATAAGATGTTCTGTTACATTTTGTTATAATCCAGCTCTACAAATGTGTCAGAAGTTGAATTGATGATGTTCTTCTTTATGGCCCACTGATCTTTTGCTTTGCCAGTCCTGAACTGAGGGTCATAAACTTTAAGTCACATTCCAATTGAAAGATAACGAATAGGCACACACACACACCACTGTGGCCAAGAGACCCCACCCTTTGTGAATAAGACCAGGGGGTCCAGGAGCAGAGAGTCAGACAAATTTGGGGTTGAGCCGTGTTAGGTTGACTCTCTATTTGTCTCTAGGATATCCTATGTAATAAAATGGATTCACACATCCACATCTGAGATTTTGACTACTAATTGAATGAACCCTGAGATGGAGCAGGATTTACATCCAACAATTTGGCGCCCAACGTGGGGCTCGAGGAAGGCACGGACCCATCCTTGAGTAAGTGAACAACTAGGACGAGATGCGTCTCCACATTCAGCCCGGGCACTAAGGAAAGGTAAAGCAGAACCTGTTAATACCAAATCTGCAGTATTGGACATGTACAAAATCTGAATGTGGAACGTGCCTGTATCCTAGGTGCTATAATTGACAAATTTGATAAGATGTTGATGTGTGAAAAAGTTTTAAATTTTAATGTGTGAAAACGTAGTACTTGCAAAAAATAGGTACGAAGATGTAGTGCTTACAGGGGGATATCACGCGCGGGATATTTCTCCATAAAGTAGAGCATGAAGGGCACCGCTTAATTGGAACATTAGTAGCGGGAAGAGTAGTAGTTAGTAAACCAGACGAAGGGTAATGTATTTCAAATATAAATGCATGAAGGTGTAGCCTCCAAGAGACGTGAACGTAGTTCCTGAATTGGGATAAAGGAATGAAAGTAGTCTGTGCATGAAGCAGATGAAGGGTAATGTATTTAAAATAAATACATGAAGGGGTAACATCTGGATCATGAACGTAGTTTCTGCATTGGGAAATAGAAATGAAAGTAGTCTGTGTAGGCCTATGAAGCAGATGAAGGGTAGTGTATTTAAAGAGAAATACATGAAGGTGTAGGATCCGGAGGGTGAACGTAGTTTCTAAATTGGGCCGTAGAAATGAAAGTAGTCTGGTGAATCAGATGAAGGGTAGTGTATTTCAAACAAGGGGATACATGAAGGCGTAGCGTTCGGGAAACGTGAACGTAGTTTCTACATTGGATAATAGAAACGAAAGTAGTCTGAAAAATGAATAAAAATTTAAAAAAAGGGAATAGTATGGCGGAAGCTAAGACACAGGAGGAGGGTCTGTTGAAATCAGGACCGTATAAACCGTGGTAACGTCGCGAGCACTCCAAAAGACCAGGATGTGTGCTTAAAACAAGCACAGGACATTTTAGATCCTGTAGTACAAAAAGTTTAACACATATTGAGAAGCCGTTGTTCTGTCCCCTGTGGGACGGAATGCATAAATTACAGGATGATATAACTCAATTAGAGGACGATGCCAAAAACGTGGGTCTCATATTACGTGCCAAATTGAGAAATAAAATAATGAAGGTAGGATGTAAACATGCTGTTCTCCACGGTCTTTTAATGCTCATGCAGGGAGCAGCACACCCCATAAGGGACACTCGGGACCCAAGATAAGGAAGACAGGGTTGATAAAACACAGGGACAGAAAAATGATCAGTCATTTCCAGAAAATCTAGACATAAGACCACCACCATATTCTCCGTTTGGCACACATGGAATTTATCCAGTAGTAAACATACATAAAGGGGCAGTGATTGTGCGCAAAGAGATGAGAAAATGCGTGCCCCAGAGCCCTAAGCCCCTCTCCACTCACAGACAGCTGCTGCGAAGCGAGAGCGAAGGGACAGTAAAATATCAGGATTCTGCATTGAGACAGCAAATGCAGCCAGGCTCAGAGGCTAGCTCATTCAAAAGGAAGGAAAAAAGGAAAAAACATACAGAAAAGAGACAGAGAGAGAGGGTGTTGTAAGAATGAGGGAAAGAAGGAAAAAGTGGGTTATATAGAAGCAAGGGTATAGTTACAGAGAGGAGAAAGCAGTAGAGAAGTGTTGACTCATGTAGTAATTAAACCATTGTTGCAATATAAGTATCTGAGTAAGTGGAGAGAGGTGTTCAAAGGTAGTAGATGAGATTATGTCTGAGATCTGGTAGAATGAAGGAAAAGAAATGTAAAATTTATGATTTCACAAGAAAAAAAAAAAAAAGAAGGAAAGTAAGAAATAAGACATAGAAGGTTTAGTGTATTTGATGGAGGGACATAGTGACTCAATGTTCAGATTGGGTACAGTTGATAAATGTTTATATGTATGTCTGTATGTCTTGTCTTGTATGTCTGAAATTTGAAGATGGATCAAAATTATAGCAGAATGTCCTTTCAGATCTTAGTGGTACTGAAGGAGGCTGAGAAAAGTCCATCTAGGGAAATAGAGGGAAATAGTGTAACGGTTTAAGAAAAATAATTTAGATTTAAATGAGGGAACATTCGGTTTAAAAACAAAAACAAAGAGATAAAAGTAGTCAATCCAATGTGGGATCCATCTTATATAACAGAAGTTTTAATGTATGGGACTTAAGGGTTTTGCAGTGTCCTACTAATGTTGGTAAAGAAAATAATGGAGAATAACTAAAAGAGAAATGCTTATGTAAACATTCTATGTTAACATGAGTTGAAGTGGAGGAAGGGGGATGCTCCCCTTTTGACCCTTCCACAGAGGGGGCTGTAAAAAACACAGATAAGAAACCTCATTTAAAAAAAAGTAACAAACCAAAATGCCTCTGCAGGGAATAAGGTAACACAAGGGTTAAATTTAAAGAAAACAGATCTGATAACACTAAGAATGATGTTGTTGTGAGAAAGAGGAAGATGCAGGTAAACGAAGAATCAAAATTAAGTTAATTATTGTTTTGAAAAATTCACTTTTCTTAATTGGGCGATATCTTAGGGGAATTTTGTTGGTAACAGAAATACAAAGATATTTACAGTTTGGAACTGGGACTTTAAACTTAGAACAGTGAAATGATATTTCTTTCTATTACTATGGCTGACCCTACTGTTGTAACGTTTTTGAAATTAATGTCCTAGATTAGGACTTCTTTGAAGTAAAGTGAAAAGAAAAAAGGAGAGAAATCTTTCTTTCCAGAGGTCTAGAGGACAGCTGAAGTGTGGGTTCTTTCAAGAAAACACACACAAGTATAGAGGAGGTTAAGGTAAAAAAAAAAAATAAAGTTGTGCATAAAGTAAAGAGGGGTTGCAGTAGACCTGCCGCTAAGTGAAGATTTTGATCATACATTACGCAGTATAATGAGATATGTTCTCATATCAGGTAACAAACTGGATAGACTGATCCACTAGGTGATAAAGTGGGTTCTACTGTTACTAGGACTACAGGTCATAAAGAACACATTAGACATTAATTAGTACAAATGTTTTGTTGCAACTTGAAAATAGAAAATTAAAGAAACATTCTTTTTGTTATAAGTCATCTAAGTTTATTGGTTGAGATAAGATCCAAGCTGATATGAGATTCCATTCTAAGTGTATTTGATGTGGTGTTAAAATGAGCTTTTAGTGAAGCTTAATTTTGTTTGTGGATTTTGTTTGTATTTTGAGTTTTTATATGACAAACTGTTTAAACTATTAAGTTAATGTTGAAACATTTTATTTGGGTGATTCTTTTCTTTTTCTTTTTCGACTTTTTGTTTTGTTGCTTTTAAGATCAAGATGAAGCCTGTAATGCAAGACAGTGTGTTAATGGCTAAATCTACTACATAATTATGAATAGGTATGCTGTAGGAGACATAACTCAAAAAGAGGGATACAGTAGCACTAATACAGTGTCCATAGCATTAAGGATATTAAGACTACTCTACGATTTTGTTTTAATTTGTGCGGAAACATAACCCGTAATGTAAACTGAGGCTTAGAAGAGATGAGTTCCAAAACTAGTTTTTCTCTTTAGAATGTTTGTATGGATTTTATAGAGTTCAACCAGCAAGAGGGAAAGAAATGTTATTTTATAATAATGAGTGACATGCACTAAATGAGTATTGATAAAAGAAAAAGATAATGTTTTGTGCCACACAGTGCCTCGTTGTGTCAGAACCAGGTCCATCTCGCTCCTCCAGCTGCGGGATCAGTGACAAACTGGACCAGAAGACTAACAACAACCATCACAGCACCTCAGACCACAGCACAGCTAGAGACCATAAAGGTTCATGGTCTGGCTGCGATTCTTGGCCCAAAGTGACTTGAAAGTGGACCAGGGCTAAACATTTGATAATGATTGCAACATCTGTAAATGTGCTGTGCTGGACCGCAGAGCAAGGAGTGGGGTCCACATACTCTGTCGGGGGCCTTGCTGATGCTGAGGTGAGAGGGCTCTGCAGGGGTCAACCATGTGACCCTGAGATCTGCTACATCATAAAACAAAGATACTTGATCTTATCTGGAGATACAGACCAACGAGCAGCAGATGGATTGAGAAGGAGAAGGGAGGAGTGAGAGACCATCCTGGTTCTGGTACTTCGGATGCACAAGTGAAGGGCCGGTTGTACTTACAGACTCGCATTCTAAAAACAAACACACATAAAATACTGGGAACAATAACTTATTTTTACTCTACAAATTAGGTAAAGTTCATGTAAACAAACATGTATGACGGGTTAAAACGTGTCTCAAAGATATAAGCAATTTGGAATGGAAAATTAAATTTTTTGGGGTCTTATAAAATTTTGTAACATTGGCATTAAATTTCTTGTTATAGTTTCAAGTAAGATCGGTGGCAACTATGTTAATACAGATGGATTAAACAGTCTTCACATTGTCAATAAAGTGTTAAAAGATGATTTGGTAGGGATGGATCAGGTATTGGAAAGTACTGTGATTTAATATGTTGACGACATTATGATCTGTTCACAGGATGAGTAAACATTTAGGTGGTAATCTCACAGAGTGAGATAAAAAGAGGGAGTGTAAAACTCCTTGTTTTGTTCCGGGGTGCTCCATGATTAATGCTGGGATGTTTGTCATTTCATTGTGTTCACTGAAAAGGATCTCCATGAAGGTGGTCTCACGAAAGGTGAGACCAAAAGAGGGAAATATTGGAATTTAAAATGTTATATGTGCTTAAACATTATGTGTGATTTGCATTTATACATTCAAGCTAAAAGGTAAAAGCATTATTTCAGCATAAATGAAGACATGGTGGTCATGTATTAAGTTTGTTGTTATAAGTATATAGTTTGTTGTTTGTTGTTTGTCACATTGAGTTGTTTTGCAATATTTCTGTTTCATAATATAAGATGTTCTGGTATATTTTGTTATAATCCAGCTCTCCTAAATGTGTCAGAAGCAGAATTGATTGATAGGGATGCTTCCTGAGTCTGGTTTCAGTCTCTTTCACCCCCACTGATCTTTTCCTGAACTGAGGGTCATAAACCTTAAGTCACATTCCAATTGAAAGATAACGAATAGACACACACACACACACACACACACACACACACACACACACACACACACACACACACACACACACATCACTGTGCTCTAAAGACCCCACCCTTTGTGGATAAGACTAGGGGTCCAAGAGCCAGAGAGTCAGACAAATTTGGGGGAGAGCCGTGTTAGGTTGACTCTGTATTTGTCTCTAGGATATCCCCTGAGAACCCTGAGAATGGAGCAGGATTTAGCTCCAACAATATGTAACATTTCAATTGTTGTTATACTGGTCCCCGTTAGAGGGCGCTCCCTAAAAAACAAGAAGTTTGTTGCCAAGCAACCACAACCTCGTCAGGTCTTGACCGGCAAACCTCATTCGCCATTGGCCCAAAAACAGAAACCTGGACCACGAGAACTGTGTCTTCAAGGCAAGATGGAAACAGATCATCTTCAAAACCAACACACACATCTCCACACTGCTCTACCAGACACCCCAACATGGGGAAGTGAAGGTAGAAGAATCCAGAAGTTTCCCTTTAAAATGGATTCATATGAATGTTTTCTACTGTAGAGGAAATAAGTTCAACATTAGATTAATCTACTTCCTGTCTTTGTTCTTCATGCTGACGTATGATTGGTAAGTGTTCACACACACCTGTCTGCTGTAGTGTTCTATATAAACACACACACCTGTCTGCTGTAGTCTTCTATATAAACACGCACACCTGTCTGCTGTAGTCCTATATATAAAACACACACAGGTTACAGACGGCCTGGACCAACATGAAGCTGTTGTTCTGTCTCTAAAACGTTGATCAGAGTTTCCCAAAAAGCCCAAGATGACGTCCTCAAATGTCTCGTTTTGTCATCTCAATGATATTCAGTTTCCTATCACAGAGGAGAGAAGAGACTAGAAAATATTCATATTCAACAAATTCAGACCGAATTGATCAATTATCAAAATACTTTGAGATTTATTTATGATTCATGAAGCTCTAAAGAAAACGTCAAAATAAACTCAAGCTGCAGTCAAATGAAGCTGACAAAGACACTGTCTCGGATTTTGCAAGTCAAGCACAGAAGACTGATGTGGACCAGCAGAAGACTGATGTGGACAAGCAGAAGACTGATGT
This sequence comes from Etheostoma spectabile, assembly GCF_008692095.1. Taxonomy (NCBI): domain Eukaryota; kingdom Metazoa; phylum Chordata; class Actinopteri; order Perciformes; family Percidae; genus Etheostoma; species Etheostoma spectabile. Next base: position 23,175,934 of record NC_045755.1, read on the forward strand.
GGACCAGCAGAAGACTGATGTGGACCAGCAGAAGACTGATGTGGACCAGCAGAAGACTGATGTGGACAAGCAGAAGACTGATGTGGACAAGCAGAAGACTGATGTGGACCAGCAGAAGACTGATGTGGACAAGCAGAAGACTGATGTGGACAAGCAGAAGACTGATGTGGACCAGCAGAAGACTGATGTGGACCAGCAGAAGACTGATGTGGACCAGCAGAAGACTGATGTGGACAAGCAGAAGACTGATGTGGACCAGCAGAAGACTGATGTGGACCAGCAGAAGACTGATGTGGACCAGCAGAAGACTGATGTGGACAAGCAGAAGACTGATGTGGACAAGCAGAAGACTGATGTGGACCAGCAGAAGACTGATGTGGACAAGCAGAAGACTGATGTGGACAAGCAGAAGACTGATGTGGACAAGCAGAAGACTGATGTGGACCAGCAGAAGACTGATGTGGACCAGCAGAAGACTGATGTGGACCAGCAGAAGACTGATGTGGACAAGCAGAAGACTGATGTGGACCAGCAGAAGACTGATGTTGAAGCAGCTTTCTCTCTCTCTCAATCCAACGTAATGAAGCTTTCTTAGCATTCCCATAGTGACATACAGTATTGTTAAAGCACATACACAGGGAGACATTGATCACATTTACATCAACAATCATATCAGCATCAACATGACAACATTACAGGTGTGTGTGTGTGTGTGTGGGGGGGGGGGGGGGAGACAAGTAAAGACATACTGTGCTGCTAGACTGCAGCTCTCAGAATCAGAATCCGAATCAGCTTAATTCGCCAGGTATGAGGACACATACGAGGAATTTTTCTTTGGAGCATTGTTGCTCATGAGTGCAATGAAGAGATCAATACAGTTATTTAAATGTGGAGCATAGTGCAAGGATACTGGGATAAATAGTATTATGTTATTATATTACAACATGAACAGTATGAACATTATGGACAGTTCTGAAATAGAAAATGAGAATGATGAATGAATAACAAATAAGAGAGATATGAGAATGAGAATGATGAATAATACTAAATAAGTGGAATAATAAGTGAAACCAATGAGCAGGTGCTGTAGAGACCGTGTTACTGGGTTATGGACCAGAACTGAACCTGACACTGTGGGTCAGAAGTCAGCTGTTCATCCGAGAGATGGCTTGTGGGTCATTCTCCTCCTAATCCATCAAATCCATCTCAATGGCCAGGTTGTCTAACTGGATCTGTCCTTGGTCTCTTTCTCTCTCTCTCTCTCTCTCTCTCTCTCTCTCTCTCTCTCTCTCTCTCTCTCTCTCTCTCTCTTCTGTGTCAATGGTAAAGTTGTCTCACTTAGTCTGTCCTTGGTCTCTCTCTCTCTCTGACTCTCTCTCTCTCTGTCTCAATGGCCAGGTTGTCTTGCTGAGTCTGTACCTGGTTAACGTAGTTTTTAGTGTGACATCAGTAACTGTGGTCAGGTAGTCTGCCACTCTGTATTCTCTCTCTCTCTCTCTCTTTAGGGTCAGATAGCACTGCTCTCTCTCTGAGTTGGACTTAGACAGCATAGAGACCAGTTGGTTAATATAGATGATGAATAGAGTGAGACTCAGACAGCATCCCTGTCTCACGCCACGCTGCTGACTGAAGAATGTTGTTCTGTTTTTGTCAATTTGAATACTACATTTATTGTTAGTGTACATAGATTTAATGATGTCATATGTTTTTCCCCCTACACCAGACTCAATAACTTTGTAGAATAGACCGTTGTGCCAAATAGAGTCAAATGCCTTTTTGAAATCTATGAAACATGCGTAGATGTTGTTGTAGTTGTGGTGAACGTGTTTGTCTATCAGGGTGTGTAGGGTGTAAATATGATCTGAAGTGCGGTGTTTTGGTACAAATCCAATTTGACTTTTACTCAAGACGTTGTGTTTGGTAAGGAAGGTTCTGAGTCTGGAAGTGATGATGATGATGATGATGAAGAGCTTCCCCAGGTTACTGTTCACACAGATGCCTCAGTAATTATTTGGGTCAGATGTATCTCCAGACTTGTGTGTTGGTGTGATGAGACCGTGGTTCCAGGTGTCAGGGAAGTAACCTTCACTCAGAATCAAGTTAAAGAGTTTCAGAACGGCCAGTTGGAATTGAGGGTTTGTGTATTTCAGCATCTCGTTCATGATGCCATCGAGCCCACTGGCCTTTCTGGGTTTTAGGGCCCCGAGGTTGACTCTTAGTTCCTGTTCATTGATGGGGGGTCCAGAGGGTTCTGGTTGTCTTTTACAGCTGATTCTAGTTCATTCAGTTTAGTTACAATTTGGTTTTGATTTGGGTCTGGGTTTCTTGGTAATAGCTCGTAGAGTGTTTCAAAATGGCCGACTCTATCTGTCTCTCTCTCTCTCTCTCTCTTTCTCTCCCTCTGTCTCTGTCTCACGGGTTGCCTTCTCAGCATCGCTGGTTGGGGGAGGTAACCCAAAAAATATCGGACCATTTTTCACGTCAACGACCTTGGTCTTCAGACAAGTCCCCACCAACATTGGAAATGCCTACAACCCAACCACAGGTAGCTTTGATATTCTTTTAAAATATTTTATATCAACTCAAACACGGGTGGTTCTGATATTCTTTTAAAATATTTTATATCAACCCTGGTATGAGTGGATGAGATGTTGTTAAAACGTTGATCAGAGTTTCCCAAAAAGCTCAATATGACGTCCTTACCAAATCCGAGTAACGTTAGCCTACTGTATGTTCCTGCACAGTGTATGTGTATGTGTGTGTGTGTGTTTATGTGTATTTGTGTGTATGTGTCTGTGTATGTGTGTGTGTGTGGAACAGATGTACAACAGTTTCCCAGGTAGGTTATCATATGTTCTTTTATGACAAATTATGATTCCGCCAAATACAAATTGTTGTGGTTGCTATTAATTTGATAATACACCATGTCAGGTCATTGGTTAAGTTGTACTGAATCTGTAAATATGAGGTAGTCTCGTTTCTGATGATTATTCCAGAGGGGAAATTCTTTATTATAGTTATGTGTTTTATTACAACAGCATAACAAGAATTCAAAAGTCCTGAGTATATTCTGAGGAAAACAACTGTCCCTCTCTGTTACTCATTAGTTTTATAGACAGAAAGGATGAACCTTTACTCAGTCTCTTACACTAACTGACCAACTGTTTACCTTCAGACCAAAATCCATTGACTGACTTTACCCCATAAGGTTATCAGCCCAACTAACCAAACTGCCCCCCCCCCCCCCCCTCTCCATTTCCTGGAATCCAACAGCCTGACTGAATAAAAGGACCTTCACCATAACCAGATGATATGAAGCTGCATCCTGACAGGAAAACAACGCCATAAAACAACAAAATGAAGATCTCTGGGAGTTTGACACTGTTGCTGCTGCTCGGCTCCGTCTCCGCACAGGAAACTTCTGAAAGCAACCCGCCTACTCCTTCAGACCTCTACGCTGCTCTGAAAGAGATGACCGCCTCGCTGGTCCAGCTGAAGGCCGACATGGCTACAGGTACAGTCAGGATCTCTTCACATCGGGTCACAGCAGGGCAGAAATATCCAAAAGGAGAGAAATATGTATTTACTATGTAATGGAACAAAGTAGGTCTGAGACTACTGATTATGTTCATTGTAGAATAATATGTAGAATATCTTCTAGATGAATGGGTGAGATTGTAGATTAATATGTAGAATATCTTCAAGATGAATGGGTGAGATTGTAGATTAATATGTAGAATATCTTCTAGATGAATGGGTGAGATTGTAGATTAATATGTAGCATATCTTCTGGATGAATGGATGAGATTGTAGATTAATATGTAGAATATCTTCTGGATGAATGGATGAGATTGTAGATTAATATGTAGAATATCTTCTAGATGAATGGATGAGATTGTGGATTAATATGTAGAATATCTTCTAGATGAATGGATGAGATTGTAGATTAATATGTAGAATATCTTCTAGATGAATGGATGAGATTGTAGACTAGAAAATATTCATATTTTAAAAACTGACATCACTCAAGTTTTACCAATTTTACATTGAAAAATGACTCAAACCAATTCATCGATTATAAAAAAACAGTTTGAGATTCCTTTGATAAATGACAACTGATCCATGCAGCTGTACAGCAATGTCTAAATGAACTGAAGGTTCAGAAAAATGAAGCTAACAAAGAAACTGTCTCTGATCCTGAAGAACGAGCCCAGCTGAAGGCTGAAGTGGACAAGATGAAGACTGAAATGGACAAGATGAAGGAACAACCGCCAGGTATTGTTCTCATCATTTTCGTTCTGCTGCTGAGAGATCTAAATTCAGATATTTAATTTTTACAAAAAAAATATGGTGGCCAAACACTTTCAACTTCAGGTGAATTTAGAAGAAATCTACACAGTAATAGACACAGTTTAGCAAACTAAAAGCTTTCTATACACACAACGTGGACTGTGACACTGACAAAACCAACATTTGTCCTTAAGGGCCTCCATAGGAAGACATTTTACAGAAGATGGAGAGTTATCTTTCGCTGTGTATGTGAGCAGGAAGAGGAAGGTGGACGCATTGATGGTATTATTGTCTGCTGTTCATTCGCATGAAGAGAGCCAGAATCAGGATGTGGGCTGTGCTGTGCTCTATTGAGAGCAACTCATCTCTTCTCAGGAGGTGGTGTCATGTACTTAAGTGTATATGTATGTATTTACGTTATTTATTGGCCTGTTGAAAACATATTATTTTGTAAAAAATGAGATAAAACATTGATAGATTGACAGTTCCTTGAAAAATCAAAATCTCTCTGTCTCTGTATCTCTCTCTCTCTCTCTCTCTCTCTCTCTCTCTCTCTCTCTTTCTCTATGTCTCTCTCTCAGTCCAACCGGTTGCATTCTCAGCCTCTCTAGCGGTTGAAGGTGAACTACATATTGGACCTGTTCCCTCGGACACTCCCCTGATCTACAGACACGTCCCCACCAACATCGGAAACGCCTACAACACAACCACAGGTAACTCTGATATTTTATTAATATATTTTATATTAACCCAACCACAGGTAGCTCTGATATTCTATTAATATATTTTATATCAACTCAACCACAGGTAGCTCTGATATTCTAACAACAAACTAACATTTACTAGGATTTAACAACACATTTTAGGGTTAAAGTATTGGCAGAATGCCAATATTTAGCATTGTTGATATGGTCTGTATGGATCAAGTTTCTATATGAAAACAAACATGAACATTGAATATGTAAAAGATATCTATTTCTATTTAGGGTTACAGGGTAACATTACAGCTTGTTTCTCCCTGATGCTGAACATATGTCCAGTAGGGTAACATTACAGCTTGTTTCTCCCTGATGCTGAACATCTGTCCTGTAGGGTTACATTGCAGCTTGTTTCTACCTGATGATGAACATCTGTCCTGTAGGGTAACATTACAGCTTGTTTCTACCTGATGATGAACATCTGTCCTGTAGGGTAACATTACAGCTTGTTTCTACCTGATGCTGAACATCTGTCCTGTAGGGTAACATTACAGCTTGTTTCTACCTGATGATGAACATCTGTCCTGTAGGGTAACATTACAGCTTGTTTCTACCTGATGCTGAACATCTGTCCTGTAGGGTAGCATTACAGCTTGTTTCTACCTGATGCTGAACATCTGTCCTGTGCGTCCTCCAGGTGTGTTCACTGCCCCGGTGAGAGGAGCGTACCACTTTGAGTTTCATATCAATTCAGCAAACAGCCGCAGTACAGCAGCTTTCCTGGTCAAGAACTCAGAGAATGTTTTTGCGGCACACGAGTCCCAGCCGGCCATTTCATGAGTTCTTCTAACGGCGTCACCCTGCTGCTGGAGGTGGGAGACAAGGTGTTTGTGCGTCTGGCGGCTACAAGTCATGTGTTTGACAACTTCAATCACCACACCACCTTCAGTGGACACCTGCTGTTCCCCATGTGAGACAGACACAGCAACTCTGTGACAGGTTGTTGTTGTCTCAGACACGTCTTCATAGATTTGATCTGATTTCACCTGCATCCAAATATAATAATGAGTAATAATTGTAGACAGGAGTCTTTTTCCTTCAAATATAAAGTGGTTAATGTTTCTGATTCTCTCTTGTTTCTGTCATTTTAATCAAATAATGAAATCAACATGAACATTTATTATTGCAACCATCTGTGAACGTTTCTTTCTTCTAGTTTCTAACTTGTTGAAATCAAACTCAAGGTCAGAGAGTTAAGCTGTTACACGACATCCACATGAGATTCTCTGGACCTGGTCTGGTTCAGTCTCTTTCTAACATGAAGCACACAACAGGAGGTTTCTAACCTTAAATGAGTAGTTTTGGTTTCTAACCCTAAACAAACGGTGCCTGTTTCCCAGTAAACATCACGTCTCTAGATTAGCTGACCCCTCACTTCAAACCGCAGATCAGTTTCCACATGTCAAAGAGTTGGTTTCACAGGGATTGGAAGCAAGTGGCCTATAATATTTAAATATGTAACATTTAAATTGTTGTTATACTGGTCGCCGTTAGAGGGCGCTGCCTAAAAACAAGAAGTTTGTTGCCAAGCAACCACAACCTCGTCAGGTCTCGACCGGCAAACCTCATTCGCCATTGGCCCAAAAACAGAAACCTGGACCACGAGAACTGTCTTCAAGGCACTTCCTGTGTCTGTGAATCCTCATGGAGGCAGCTTGATTGATTGATATGCTCCCTTATTTGTACCATAACAGAGATCTAATATTTTATCAAATAAGGTTGGGCAAGTAACCCTTTTGTTTATTTCTTGACAAATAAATCAAGTAACCACACAATGAAAACTACTGCGATGGCTGGGTTATCAAACTCAGGTCAGCTGCTTGGAAGGTAGCCATGCTCAACACTATACCACCATCGCTAGACAACACAGCTTATGTTCTTAGACCCGTAAGCTCACTTTAAACTAGATGTGGAAAGTTGAAAGGTTGATCTTTTTCACCTGTGCTGTGGTTAAAAACAGGTTCCACTGAGATTTGAACTCAGATTGCTGGATTCAAAGTCCAGAGTGCTAACCATTACACCATGGAACCTTTAAAAGTGGTGCAAGTGTTTACTTTACAGTTTCTTTCATAATATCCACATGTGTGCTATTGAAGGCACACAACAATTACAACAAAGCAAAAATTATTCGCAAACTTAAGTCATTTAGTTAGCTAAGCGTTCAGAGGATGTGGGAAAAAGCAAGTCAAGAACAGGTTTTAAAGGACTTGCCACAGACAGTGAATACAGCAGTAGACATGTCTACTGTGTACAAACACATGGTAACTTTACATGTGTTGACAATAAAGATGCTCACAAAATGCTGTACTTGCAATTGCGTTTCTTGCGCACATTCATGTCTTCTTAAATACAAAGAACTATGTTCTTTATTCCCAAAATCATGTCTAAGACATTAGTTACAGATGAAAACACTAGTTATCAGAAGTGGGACTTGAACCCACGCCTCCAGTGGAGACTGTAACCTGAACGCAGCGCCTTGGAACGCTCGGCCATCCTGACTGATTCAACAAATGCTCAGTAGGACCTGTCTCAAAAATTATAACATGGTAAATTAAACACGTCATGATATAGTAGGTTCTCAGTCATCCATGTCATAGTTAACAAGGGAAGGTTTCTCAACTGTCAGCCCAAATATATGGAGACATGGAGACATGAAAAAAGTCACCAGGGTGGCAATGTGCTTGCAGTGGAAGTGGTTCCTTACACAGATTTGCCATCTTAAATACTGAATGCAGCCATTTCCACTCAACTCCACCTTCTTTTTCAAGTTTCAGTGGTCTTGTCTATTGTAAGTAATGAATGGCTACATGAATAGACAAACATCATCCCAATGTATGCCATCAACAGTCTATGAGTGGTCAATTAGAGTCCAATGACTTTCTTTGGTGCAACTAATTTTTCCTCAAGATAGAGCTAATTCAGCAATAGAAAGTACCAGTTAGTGCTGAATATCTATTCCAAAACCCCCATTCTTTTATTTATTTAGCCAGCGGTGGACAGCTGCTGAAATGTACTGCCTCTGCATGTGTTAGTGTCTGATGATGAACTCAAAACCAAGACAACCCCAAAGAGAAGCACTTATGGACACAATAATCATCTGTGTCTCCATTTGAGGTGATCTGAATGTGATTACAATGACATTTATTATCAGTTAGTCTGTAGCATTGTCATGTTCAAATGCCACAACAAGTAGCACTTACTGAATTCAACAGTCAAGTCAATGCTAAAGTTAATAATTATGACTTAGAAAACAATCATTTATTCAGAGACACAATCTAGAAGGAATTATAACACATTTTAGCATTCTCCCAGCTAACAATTTTCTGGAAACGTTTGTTTTTGGTTGCGGGAACATTGCGTGAAGGTTTGGTTTGGTTGTGTGGTGTTTTAATTGGAAAGTTTTCTTAACGTAAAGGGAACGTTAGTTTTTAGTTACAGCGAACGTTCTCGGAACGTTCCCCCAACGTTCTCTAAAGTTGCAACCTTTAGAGAACGTTGGGGGAACGTTCGATGTTACCAAAAACAAATGTCCCCAGAACTTTAAGAAAACCTTTTTGATTAACCAATATACCACCAAACCTAACCTAACCTTCAGGGAACGTTCTCGTTTTGGATTCCCCTAACTTTAAAAAAAAACAACCACCCATACCAATTTTGTGTATGTACGTATATACACATACATACATAAATTAGTTATATTAGTAAGAATGAATGAACAGGCAAACTTGATGGCATTTCAAAACTTTAATATTCAAACAAAATAAATACAAAAAAGATAAGGATGTAGTGTAAATGTAGTGCAAGATGTATAAAGATGTGTTTGTAAAGTGTGTGCAAAATAAGTCAATAAAAAAAAGAAAATATATATAAATATATAAAAAAAGGGGCTCCATGGTTTCACGGTCAGTCCTTCTCAGCTGGCCTATAAGAAATAAACAAATTTAGACATGCAATACTAAGAATGAACACATTGACAAAAGCAATTTTTTATGAACATCACGCCGAAGAACTTCAATTTACCGTCTGTGTGGGGCAAACTTCACAACTTGCCCAATCAAATCCTCCGCTTCTGCAGCAGTCAGCGCAGGGAAGTTTTTCTGGCAGGCCGCTAGAGTAGAAGTCCAAATGAAGCAAAGTTAAAAGTCAAATTAAAACCTCTTGTCAGCCAAGCTAAGCATAATACTAATGTGAAGAATAAAATAACACCTGCCTGTTATAACCCTGCATACAGCCAGGTCCTGGAAGGCTTTCTTTGATTTTCTTCCCCGCAGGCTGTAGTGTCTCAGGACATCATTTGTTGGTGGTTGTACTGGCATCACCTCCAGTACAACCACCGAGGGTTGACAGGAAAATTTGCTGTAAAACATTTTGTAACAAATTATACATATAGAGTAGAGCTTGTACAGTCAAATTTTGTAAGAGAAATCAGTTCAGTTAAGATATTGGAATTTATGCAATTATATAGTGTTTGTCTTAGGGCAGGACTATGGCCACTTAATTACCATATTGTTCCTCCTCTCCGGTTGACAAAGAGTCCTGTCAAACTCCTGCAGCTCGGTGACAGTCGAGCAGGGAGACAGCAGGAAGTCTTCAACAGGAGGAGCAGGAGGTGACAGGGAGCGCTTTAAGAGCTCATCTATCTGATCCTTCAGATCATGGATGACCTGTGCCATGAGGTGCATGGATGCCCTCATTCCGTTTATGGATGCCCTCATGCCTAAGGAAAAAAAAAGTGTTTGTTTAGTATTCAGTTATCACACACACACAAACTCACGCATGTGAACAACTTGAGTCTTCTTACCTCTCATTTCCCTCTTCCTGTCTGAGCCACCTCCCTCTGTGGGATGACTCACCTCCTTCTGTGTGAGTTCTTCTGTTTACAACAACAAAAACGTTATGTTACTCTAGTGCTCCTTATCATTAAATTGTACATCATTGCAAATGCAAAATTCTAAGTAACTGTACCTGTTGAAGGTAACTCTGGATGCCCATTGGCTTTCAGTCCCACGAGAAGATCATCAAGAGCAGAGTGCTGAATCTGGTGTTTTAAGGCCCAGTGTTGTAAGACGTTTCTGAGGGAACTTTGTGGCTTGCGTTCCTCGCTGCAGGAGTCACTGGTCTCATTCATAAGTTTGTCCATGGGCGTCTTCCACATTTCCTGACAAGTTGCCAAAGCAACGCTGCTGCTGTCCCCCTTAGAGCTGCTGGCATAATTCACAGCAAGTTCTGGCTCCTCTTCATACTCCTCAGGCATTTGCTTCAGTGGGTGTTGATAAGGTGGTGGTGGGGGTGGTGGTGGTGGTGATGGTTGTTGTTGTTGTTGAAGAAGAGCCCGGTCCAGTAGTAGCATCTCTCGTTGGGCCCTCTTCCAGCGCTTAGTGTAATCTTGCCTATCTTTCCTCTTCATCGTGGACAGTTGTACTGCAACAAATGTGTTCCTGCTGAAATCAAAAAATGTGCAGTGTTAACAACGCATGTGACAGGATTTCTAATTGTAGTTTTTAAATGGGACACAGCAAAATAACTAAATTTAGCAACAGGTCTTATTTGTAAAAAAGAAAAACCGCAAGCAGGTTGACATGACACAAAACACATAATGCAGGCAAAGCATGTATCACTGGTTGTGGTGATTAGCTGGATGTAGGTTCAATCTGAAACATTGACCATTTATTCTCAATCAATATTTTCAGCTGTGACAGTAACTAAAGTTATCATAGCGTTACAATAATTGTGTCAAACTCGCTATTTTTAAAGACACAATGCTCAATACAGCAAGAAACTTTGGTCGTGCTACTAGCTAGTTAGCTAGTTAACTAGCTAGCTAGTAGCACAAAGCTAGTAGGTTAGCCTGCAGTTTCGTGAACAGAGCTTCTCTGTTGCCAGACTATAACAAAGTGTTACAACCACCACATCATGTAACTGTATCACTTACTTTCTTGTGAGAAGTGTTGTTGTTTGTTGGTCGTTGGTAGTTGGTGTTGCCGTTGTTTTTCCAAGACAGTAAACGCTGTACTAGGCTCTTCTGCATTTATCCCTTTCTTCCAGCCAATCAGGAACATCCATGTTACTTCACACATCTTGACATCAGGAAACCTGGCCAATCAGCCTTTTAGAATGTAATTTCAAACTGAAAAACTCATGAATGGAGTGTTGCTCTCTCCGGCACATACGTATCCACAATGCAGTGTGTTCCCGGCATTGTCTGAACTGAATAGGTATGAATAACCATTGTCAAACGTATCACTTTATAGAGGAGCAATCATGGTCACACAATGCTCGTACACGGCATTGGAATGTCTACACATTACTATTTTGAATAGATATGAATACCCATTAAGTCAAACGTAAAACTTTATAGAGGCGCAATCAGTCACACAATGCTCATTCTTAGCATTGGAATGTCTACACATTACAATTCTGAATAGAGATGAATACCCATTGAGTCAAACGTATCACTATTTGGAATTTTAATGCCCAGACAGAAGCTACATGAAAATGACTGAGTGTAAAATTGCATTGGTTAAACGTTAGTTTTTGGTTTGGTTTGAACTATCCTTTAGAGCAATGTTTCCCAAACTTAGGCTTTACCAAAACTATTCGGAATGGAGAAGAGAGGCCTCAGTGTGTATTATGTGGGGAAGTACTCAGTAATGAGAGTTTTAAAATGAATAAACTGGACAGACATCTTCAAACAAAACATTCACAGCATCGGGGAAAGTCCAAAGAATTTTTCCTTTACAAAGAAGAATCCCTCAAGAAACAGTGTTTTGACAGCGGAAAAGTAAGTCAATACATTTTTTCTGTTGGTGTACATTAGCATTTTAGATGTTTTTGTGTGTCAGTTAATTTGTGACGGTGTTGCTAGCTAGCTAGCTAACATGTCGTTGTTAGCCGCAATTGTCTGTCTGGCAGGCTTGTTACTAATGTGGGTTAGGCAGCAAAGTGCGTATTTGACATTTTTTTTGAGGGACGTTCTAAAACGCTTAACGTGAAAAAGCTTAACGTGGTTTAATGTACCTAAACAACGATCAATCATCACCATGCTTACCATGGCCATATCTTGTCATGAACACTTAAACCTGTCAAAACAACTAAACTGAAATCCAACGATTGTAGAAGTTATCTCACGTTAACGTTTTCTTCTTCATTTGTGTCTATGGCGAGGAAAACGTGGTTTAATGTACCTAAACAACGATCAATTATCATCATATTCTCTCACATATTGCTCCTCAAAACCAGTGAAAACTGTTAAAAAATCGGACCCAAAGTCCTATTATTCTGGACGGTAGCTGACATTAAGCGTGTCGACCAATCATGAGAGAAATATGGTGATGATTGATCGTTGTTTAGGTACATTAAACCTCGTTAAGCTTTTTCACGTTAAGCGTTTTAGAACGTCCCGTTTTTGACGATGGAAGAGTCAGTAACGTGGGTGTTGTGTTTGTATTACTCGAGCGTGTAAAATGCAGCGTGTGAGACTAATGTAAGAAATGAGAGTGGTAATTTTTAATGATTCTCCCTGTTATCTATCAGGCATTCAAAGGGAACCGAGCAGCGCTGAAGGCATCATACCAAGTCAGCTTCCACATTGCCAAGGCAAAGAAGCCCCATTCTATTGGAGAGCAGCTGATAAAACCATGTTTGAAAGATGTGTGTCTCTCTGTCTTGGGTGAGGAAGCAGCAAACAAAATCAAGTCGATCCCACTGTCAAATAACACCGTTGCAGCCAGAATAAAAGACATGGCAGAGGACATTCAAAAGTTAGTTACAGAGGAAATATTGGAACATAAAATGTTTTAACTGCAGCTAGATGAGTCTGTTGATGTGGCTGGGATTCCCCAGTTAATGGTCTTTGTCAGATACATCAGTGGTAAAGATATCAAGGAGGAGTTCTTGTTTTGTGACCACCTACACACAACAACAAGAGGAGAAGATATTTTCAGAGTGGTGGACAAAAATTTGAAAGCCCTCAAATTGGAATGGATGAACTGTATTGGAATTTGTACTGATGGTGCCAAAAGCATGACTGGGTGCAGGTCTGGTTTTGTGGCCCATGTTCGTAGTGTGATACCAACTGTGAAGGTGACCCATTGTAACATCCACAAAGAAGCTTTGGCCAGCAAAGCATTTCAGCCTGACCTTGGAGAAGTTTTTGATATGGTTGTGAGAGTAGTGAATCTAATAAAAAAGCGACCACTACAATCAAGGCTCTTCACAGAGTTATGCAGGGAAATGGGGGCAGAGCAAGAGCACCTGCTCTTTCACTGTGAGGTGAGGTGGCTTTCCAAAGGAAGAGTTTTGCAGAGAGTGTGGGAACTGAGAGAAGAGGTCCTGGCCTATCTCAAGAATGAAGACCCAAATCTTGCCAAGCATTTTCAGGACAAGCAGTGGCTGGCAAAATTTGCCTACCTTGTGGACATTTTCACCAAGGTCAACACACTGAACACAAGCCTTCAAGGGAAGGACAACAGCATATTGGAGCTGGAAGATGCAATTCAAGGATTCATTGCACGCCTGGGACTGTGGCAGTCCCAGCTGGATAGAGGAGGACTGGCAATGTTTCCTGTCTTGTCTGCGTACCTAGAGAACACAGGTGTTCCCCTGAGTGACTCTGTGAAACAGAACATCGTTGAGCACATGTCTGTTCTACAGGAGAACTTTAAGCGGTACTTCCCTGACTCTCAGGGATCTCCAAACCTTCAGTGGGTGAGGTATCCTTTCCAAGCTGTGCCATCACTAGAGCTTGGCCTAAGTCAGACAGAGTTAGAGGCACTGGTCACACTGCAGGTAAGCAGTGCCAGTAAGATGCTATTTGAGACCACCCCCCTGGCACAGTTTTGGATTTCTCATCTCCAGCAGGTGGAGTTCTCCTGCTTAGCTAAAAAAGAATTAGAGGTGTTGATTCAATTTGGCACAACATACTTGTGTGAATCTGGCTTTTCGACTCTAGCATACCTGAAAAACAAATACAGAAACAGACTAAATGCTCAGAATGACCTCAGAATGGCACTTTCCAAAACCAAACCTAGAATAGATCAGCTGGTTGATATCTTCAACCAGCCACATACATATCATTAAATTCAGCATTATTGTTGGTGTTGGTACTGAGGGATGATGGGAGGGGATGAGAAAATGAGAAAGAGAAAGGGGTGAGACACAGAAAGGAGAATAGTGACCTTTTCTGTTTTTGTTTACTGTTATTATGGACTAAATATACTTCATAGACATTTAAATTCATGGTTTGTTCCGTCTTTGGTCCACTGTTTAAAAATGTAGATGTTACAATGATTCATGGTGTATGTTTGTAAATTTGGGTCCAGGGGAGACATCAAATTTCTCTTTTGGGTCTTGAGCTGAAAAAGTTTGGGAACCACTGCTTTAGAGAACCAAAAACTAACGTTCCCTATCGTTCCCTGAACGTTCACTGAACGTTCTATGTTAGTGGGGCTCCAACTAGTGTCACAACTTAGAATAGCTGTTACTTTGTTTTTAGAAAAAATAATGAGATTCAGTTGTCAGAAAAACAACCCCATAGCTTAGCACTAACTAAAATCAATCCAATGCCAATGCTTGAGTTAGACCAATGTCAAAGTCTTACAGTAAGCAACCTTCTTTGCTCATGATCTTCTCCATAGTCCCGATGTTTCTTCTGACATCTTCTGTGTTGTGATATAGAAGCAGTGGATGTGGTTCCTTACACAGATTTACCATCTTAAATACTGAATGCAGCCATTTCCACTCAACTCCACCTTCTTTTTGATTAACTTTCAGTGGTCTTGACTATTGTAAGTAATGAATGGCTTCATGAATAGACAACCATCATCCCAATGTATGCCATTAACAGTCTATGAGTGGTCAATTAGAGTCCAATAACCTTCTTTGGGGCAACTCCTTTTGCCTCCAGATAGAGCTCATTCAGCAATAGAAAGTACCAGTTAGTGCTGAAGATCTATTCCAAAACCCCCATTCTTTTATTTATTTAGCCAGCGGTGGACAACTGCTGAAATGTACTGCCTCAACATTTGTAAGTGTCTGATAATGAACTCACAACCAAGACAACCCCAAAGAGAAGCACTTATGAACACAATAATCATCAGTGTCTCCATTTGAGATGATCTGAATGTGATTACAATGACATCCATCTTCAGTTAGTCTGTAGCATTATCATGTTCAACTGCCCCAACAAGTAGCACAACAGTCAAGTCAATGCTAAAGTTAGGGTTATGAGAATGACTTAGAAAACATTTCAGCATTGTTCAACCAGTAATGGAGAATATCCTCTTTAAACATTTCTTCATGGAGGAAATCCTGGACTTCAGAGGTCAGCAAAACTACCCCAACAAGTAGCACTTGCATAAACAACTCAAGTCAGTGTTTGGGTAGTTTTTCTGCCAGATGAATTCACTTTACTAGTGTTGGGAAGAATTGTGAAACAGACTGTTTCTGCATATGTTCAGAGATGTGTCTGATGATGAACTCACTACCAAGACAACCCCAAAGAGAAGCACTTATGAACCCAATAATCATCAGTGTCTCCATTTGAGGTGATCTGAATGTGATTAGAATGACATCTTAAGTTACAGTCTGTAGCATTGTCATGTTCAACTGCCCCAACAAGTAGCACTTACTGAATTCAACAGTCAAGTAAATGCTAAAGTTAAGCTAATAAGAATAACTTAGAAAACATTTCAGCATTGTTCAACCAGTAATGGAGAATATCCCTTTTAAACATTTCTTCATGGAGGAAATCCTGGACTTCAGAGGTCAGCAAAACTACCCCAACAAGTAGCACTTACTGCATACATAACTCAAGTCAGTGCTTGTGTTTGGGTAGTTCTGGTGCCAGATGAATGCATTTTACTAGTGGTGGGAAGAATTGGGAAATAGACTGTCTCTGCATATGTCTTAAGTTATGTCTGTTGATAAACTCACTACCATGAACAGATTGAAGTATGTGTGTGTTTGAGGGGTGATGGGGGTTGGGCAGGCCATTGCAACAGAAGCAGGGCAATCAAAGCTATTGTAGAACTGGTTGAGTTGGTTTGGCCCCCCCCACCCCCCTCCAGGAAGACCAGGACTAGGTGGACACCAACACCAAGCCCAGTATCAGACCCTGTGGATGTAGGGAAAGCATCTGAATACCTCTGCCTGCTTTGATTTGTACTCAACAGAATCCAGAGTTAGTCCAGCTGCCACAGTGGAGATCTGCTGGAATCCAGTACAATAGAGGAATGGAGGAGGACCAGGACCCGGAGCAGTGGCCCAACCAGGTCCCCAGAGGACCAGCAGCAGGCCCGGCTTCTGGTACCAGCCATGTTCAGGTCAGTGTTCAGGACACAACAACCAGTCTAAACTAAGAGGTCTATTCACAAGACCTAGATAGTGGATTAGGCCGGGGTTTTCCAGGGTTTCTGGATGTATAAACAAGGCTAACAGCTAGCCTGCTCCTGACCGGGCTAACAGCCTTTGTTCACGCAGCAGTGCTTTTACCTTCTTATTGTTATTATTATTATTATTATTATTATTATTATTAGCAATATATCATATACAACTGTAGCATTCTGCTGTTCAGTAAAGTCCTGATATTATTTTAACATTGTGAGCATTATTTAAATAAATATCCATGTGACAGTCATCGGTGCTGTTACGTTGCATCTATGAAGACTAATAAACTGCCGGTCATATTGTTGGTAGAAGTCTGGTGAATAGAGTATTACAGTTGTTGAGATCATTAGAAAAGGCTGATACTGTGCTAAATGAGTCAGTGATGAAGAATAATGTATAACTTCCTCTACACGTGTTTCTATAACGGTTCTAACAGCAGCAGGCTGGCCAGAGACCAGCACATCTCTTTACATCATTTATTTCTTTTTGTATTCATGAGAATAACAGTATATCCCTTTTCCATGTGCATTGTATTTGCCATTCTTAGCACACAGTGTGCGTTCTTTCCAATAAACCGGGACTATAATTATTCTACAATTATGATGTCCAATCCTCCTTATTTATAGTCTTAGTTCACTAGACCAGTAAGTATATAGTGGAGACTACTGTACACTCATGTGACAACAGGACGAGGACACCTCAAGGGTTTTATTATGTATTATTATATCACAGTGGCGGCTGGTGAAAAATTTTCTCGGTGGGGCTGTTGTGCTGGGGGGGGGGGGTTCTGGGGTTCCTTTTTCAATTTTGTAGACGTGATTTCCCGCATTCTCGTGCATTGTACGGTGACCAGCTGGAAGATCCCACATCATTCACAATGATCAATTCATGTGTTGGTAAATTGTAATTTATCAAACATATCAACTCATTTGTTATTTGTTATTTCATGTAGGCCAATAAAGTAAAAACGAGACATTGTGAGCTTTTAATGCAGTTTTAAAACAGGTAGTTAGTCCTATACTTAGACTAGGCAACATAGGCTCTGATTTCTTCATTTAATGATCATAAATGCATATTGTGTTGAGATGTTTCTTTTGTTGTAGACATGATTATAGAATATCAGCAGGTAAAGTTATATTTGGCCATAATGCAAAAGAAGCTGTGTGCAGTCAATTGAGGAAGTGGTTTAATGGGAGGCCACTGATGCATAAAAAGGTTATGGTTGCTAGAAGTCCCCCCCCCCCCTCCCTGTGAGGTTATGGTAAATGTTTGAGGGAGAGAAGAGGGCGTGGTGCCATACAGGGTGTTAAAGTTAAAGTGTACCATGATGATTGTGTGGTAATTTGTGAGAGGTTTAATGGCAGGAAATAGTCCAGTAGGGATGAGTGTTTAGGTGCTTGGTCAAAAAGGTCACGACGAGGAGGGAGGGGTTTTTGTCACCCCCCATTCACAGAATGAACTTCTGCCATCCTGGGGTGAGGGGAGAGGACACTTCAATGGTTTTTATATATATTATATATTATTATATATTCTATAGTTTCTAGATTTCAAAGTCCAAGAGAGAGACAGAGTTAGAGGGAGGTATGTAGGCTATGCATGTAGATAAGATTTTTTTATTTTATCTTAATAGTAATTTCCTGAGTAACATTATCTTCTGCCGACTTGTAAAGTGCTCGTATTATATTTGTAGACTGCTTACGCATTCAGGTGGTCCACCATCATCTGCCACACTTTCTTGTTTCATTACAGCGTTGCAGTTGTTTCATTAAAGTTTGCCTGAAAGATTTAGAATATTTCAGAACATGAAGAGTGCATTTGCTTTCATTAAAACATGTTAGCAATATTTTCCTTCATTTTGTCATAAATTATTGAATGAGGAGTTAAAATTGTGAGTATGAGAAAATCCAGGGTTTAAAGAAGGTTGTTCACTAACTCTCTCTGTTTGTCTCTCTGTTTGTCTGTTGCTATAGAAATGGAGAGGCAAGGGACGCAAATGTCACCACTGTCAGCACTGTGAGAAATCCTTCACAACATCTGGATATTTAAAGAGTCATCTGAGAGTTCACACTGGAGAGAATCTACACAGCTGTGATCAATGTGGGGCAGCTTTCACACAACAGAGTAATCTAAAAATACATCAACGCATTCACACTGGAGAGAAGCCGTACAGCTGTGATCAATGTGGGACAGCTTTCACACAGCAGGGACACCTAAAAAAACATCGACTCATTCACACTGGAGAGAAGCCGTACAGCTGTGATCAATGTGGGGCAGCTTTCACAGCACAGAGTAATCTAAAAATACATCAACGCATTCACACTGGAGAGAAGCCGTACAGCTGTGATCAATGTGGGAAAAGGTTTTCTCTGAGTGGTAACCTTGAAAGCCACCGGCGTGTTCACACTGGAGAGAAGCCGTACTGGTGTGATCAATGTGGGAAAACCTTTTCTCACAGTATTAGCCTTAAAAATCACCAGCTCATTCACTCTGCCTCGTTGTGAACATGTTTCAGAGCCAAGCTGTTTCCTCCTCCTCTTCCTCATGCCCTGATAGCTGTGTTCTTATATTCTGATCTTCTCTCCTCATTGAAGGCTGACCAGCAGTAATGACCATTTAAGATTAGGAAATACAACGTGTTTGCATTAAAACACTACCAAAGGAAACACATTCTTTTGCTTTGATTTAGGCAGACTAGTTGCTAATAGGGTAATGCTGCCCTCTACTGTTTGTTACCGACATTCTCATGAATTATTACTTTTTTACCATAAAGTTCACAACTGAAAAAGCACACCATCCCAGTGAGAGTAATAAATATAGATTATAAATTGAACAGTCAGCCTAATTAAATGTTCATTTAAAGCTTGGATCCCAAACTTAAATACAGTGCCCTTGAGTCAACCTTGCACAGTGTTCCAGACTCCACTAATCCACAGCTGCTGAAGCGCCTCGCATGGATGTCCCTTCATCATCTTTATCCAGCTCCCGACAGAACATGTCCACATTCTTGGCTGTAGTGAATGAGAGCGTTCTCCCTCCGTGGGACTTTCAGGGTGGCCGGATAAATAAAGTTTTAGACGCCTTTAGCATGTAATATACGCTGTACTCCTATACATTCCTGGCACTGCTGGACGGTGAAAGCACTGTAGCCAGACTTAAAGTGCAGCGTTGCATTGGAGTCCTGATCGGGCCTTCCTGCTGACCCCTGAAGAATTGCTTGGCGGTGCTGGTATCTCAGACACCTTCAAATCAGCGTATGTGTCAGTGTACCCTTGCCGTTGATTCTGTGTGCTCTGTCCATGTTGATGGTGGCCCTGTTCTGTAAGGAGGGAATCCAAACCAGTAGTTTATGGACAAGGATGAACAGAAACAGCAATGTTCAGTATAGCACTTCTCCGGGCTGCTTTCTCATTTGGGTCTTAACGTGGCATGGCTGCTCTAGGGCTATTAGTTCACACCTTTGAACACACTTTTGAACCCTTTAAATATCCAAAACTTCCAACAGTTGGAACACTAAACATTTTAGCATCGTGAGACTACACAGTGATTTGCCAATGTGGATTTGGATTTGCCACAACCAATGTGTGGAAGGCCTGAATTTGGACTTTAGGTCATATTTGGTTTAAAACCTTTTAAAGTCAACTCTGCCTAAACAGTGTAAATGCTTTTAACTAGGTGCCCTTTAAGTTGTATGTTTACATTAGCTTAAGTTAAGTGTGATGTCTTGTTTGTGTTGTAGTATCGAAAGAGATTTGTGGTGTAGTATGGAACCATTGTCCTGTCTTTTATGTATTATGAAACTTATTGCCGCCTGTCTTGGCAAGAGTCCCTGAAAGAAGAGTTACTGTAGCTCAATGGGATTGTTCCTGGTGAAATAAAGGTTAAATAAAAATAAAATGAATCTTTAATATGTCCAAACATTCCTCTCTTCATTACCGCCATACTGGAAGTCGGCCATGTTTAATTAGATGCTCTCTAGTTATTGTTGTTTGGTAGATTAACATTATATTTTCCTACTTTGGGGACTTTTCATTTCATATTCTTTGTCTATTCCCTGTTTGTATTTTCTGTGACTGCATGTGGTTTTAAATCTGTTGGAGTTTCTTCAGACTAAAGCAAAGACACTAATGATGTCATCCAAAAGAAACATAAAGGACAGCAACCTGTTTCCAGAGGACACTAAAGAATGACGGAGCAGCAGGAAACAGAGCAGCTCAAATAGCAAACAGCTGATTTATTCCTCTGACTCGTAGGACAACGCCAGTGATTGACTTGTTTTAAATGTCTGGGAATGTGGAACAGCTCCATGCTGACTACCTGAAATAAAACAAGGCCACATGCTGATTATTGGGGACTTGATTTGATGGATTTATTCTTCCTGTTGTGTCTCTGTTTAAACTCCTAATTTAAAGGTAAAGTCAGCGTCCACTAAAGGTTGTGTTGTTGCTGCTGACAGACTCAGATTATTATTCTAAGTGTGTGACAACATTATGGGATGGATCCCTACAGAGATAGACCTTTTAGTTAAAGAGGAACATCCTTCTAGTTTAGATCCTTTAGTTTCCAACCAGACCAGAGTGGTGATTGTAGGAACAGTGGAAAGATGAACCAAGATGGCTTGTCATATTTTATTTTTTTCTATTGACTAAAGCTGTGTTTGTTATTAACAGAAATCAACCTATTAACATTTCTATTTGTCATAAAGTTCTGACATTAAGTTTTTTACCGTCAGTTTGAAATGGAGCTGAACACGGAGGAGGATTCCTCCCTAATGGCCGCTCTGCTCTGCTCCGTGCCCCCGCTGTCCGGTAATAGTTAAAGCAGATAAAAACCTAAAGAACACTCAAAAGCTTCAAGATAAAACTTACTTAAGAAGCTTCTTCACGTTCAAGAGAAGGCCTGTTTCGAGCCAGACTATGAATTTATTCATGAAATCCCTGTTACTGTTAACTATTCAGTCCATAGGGTCTAGCGGTTAGTGTCCCGGGTTCAACTCCCGGTATGGGAGTCAGTATTTAGCCGGTGAAGGTCTGCAGCAAGATCTGTGTTATCGGTCCAGTTTTAAATCAGATCTGTAGTTATGTATGTACCCTGTACCCTGATATGCATTTCTCAAAACCTAACTCATATAATGCTAATAAACAGACATAATATACGTATAAACAACCATTATAAAACTATAACTATACATGGTGGCGGTGAAAACCTGAATCCTGAATGCCAGACTGGACTTCTTGCTGTGTTTTATCAACAAGTGATGTATGTATTTATGTGCCCAGTTCCTGCCATATCTATGGATGTATTCATAAAATCACTGTTATTATTCAACATGTCAGTCCCATATGGTCTAGCAGTCTGGATTCTGCCTAAATAACCTTTACACACATTATTAAGGAGTCCTCTGGTGACTACAATCAGTAGATCTGAGAAAGCTTTCAGTCAGTTTGATTTTACATTCATTTGGCCTAAGTGGTGCCCAAAAGGTCTTGGGTGCTGCTCCTAAAGACTTCTAATGGTAAGAAAAACCCTAAATCAAGGCAGATAACATGCAGGTTGTTTGCTGGGGGAGCCTGCATTGGCAACATTCAGTGCTTTGCACTGTGATTCCGGGGGCCCTTCGCGCCCGTGTGCTGGCTGTGGCACATGAGGGCCACCTGGGCATAGTGAAGCTAAAACAGAGATGCTGCGACCTGGTGTGGTGGCCAAGCATAGACAAAGACATTAAGGCCCTCGTTAAGGAATGCCCAGCATGCCTGGTTAGTGGGAAAACCGGCCACCGACCCCCACCACCTCTGGCCTGGCCCTCAAAGCCATGGGAGCATCTGCAGTTAGATATAATGTGGCAAGATCCACGGCCCCCCCACTATCAACGGTTTTTGTTTGTAGTGTAGGACTTATACTCCAAATGGCCTGAGCTGACCACCACCAGCTCTGTCACTTTCTGGAGTCCCTCTTCTCTTGCTGGGGCCTTCCACAGACCATTACCACTGACAATGGTCCACAGTTTATTTCTGTGGAGTTTACTTCGTACCCGAAGAGCAGGGGGATTCAACACATCTGAACAGCCCTGTACCACCCACAGGCAAATAGGGGGGTTGGAACACATTCATCAGTCCCTGGAAAACGGCATCAGAGCACATCAGGCCCAAGGCTGCTCCTTTAAACAAGCCATACGTCTAATACTGCTACACTACCACACTACCAAGGAGGTTTCCCCAGCCTCACTCATGCTGGGTCTGGAGTTCCACCTAGCCCTGGACAGGCTCCGCCCTACCGCAGTCTAGAACACACTCCCAACAGTCAAAGCTTCAGTCACCCGCCGTCAGGAGCAGAAAAGAAAAGGAGGGTCAAGATACCAGAAATCACTGTGGCAGACTGGATGAGAGCTTGCCGAGCACACGGGGAACAAGCTGGCATCATTTTGGTCCACTACACAGCAAGTGGTGTCACACACAGTGCTTCCTCACCATCGCTGCTGCCTCGTCCCCCAGACTCCACACCACGGGCCGTTTCAACTTCAGCTGTGTGTTCACCATAGCCCGTGCGCACAAGGGCACAGCCTGATTCTTTGAAGGACTTTGTACCCTGATTACCTCAATGACTGTGTTTCTGATTTCCTGAAGTGTTTACTTTCAGGTTTGAACCCCAAAAGAGGAAAATGTTATGTCCGTTCAGGACAAATTGATCTGTGTTCGTTTGGTTATGCCTTAACCTGTGTTAGTTTTTAGCGCCTCAGCGCACGCGTGATATACAGTTGTTTTGGTCTAAAATGGGCAGTTCCACTTTTCTAAAAGTTAAGTAAGCAGCACGCTTAAACAGCATGTCCAGCGTCCTTATTAAACATAACAGTATCCCCAAGGTCCAAAAGAGTGATGCTGCTTGCTTTATTTGTCAAAAGTCAGCAGAAAGGTTACTTGCCCAACCTGGTTTGTTAAAACATTAGATCTCAGTTATGGTACAAATAAGGGAGCACATCAATCAATCAAGCTGTCTCCATGAGGATCCACAGACACAGGCAGTACACTGCAATTTGCACTTTGCCCGTGTCTGGCAACTACTCAGCCAAATGAAAAGTTTATGAAAAGTTGTGTAAACAGGTATAACACTGCTTTTCAGGTTGTCATGGCCGAGAGGTTAAGGCGATGGACTCAAAATCCATTGGGGTCTACTCGCGCAGGTTCGAATCCTGCTGTCAACAAAGGGTATCCTTTAATGGTGGAAGCAAACCAATGACACATCATAGTATACGAAATTGCAGACGCTCCTTCAAGAACATTACTGGATTATCTCATAGGTTCGGGAAGCTTTATTTTCTTAATTTTTTTCTTAATGGCTAGGTGTGTTACAAGATTTGAAGTGAACGTTGTATTGTCCAGCAGAAAGGCAACAGGTGTGTCGACTATGATTTACATTTAGCTGAAGGATCATTAGGAACACCTGTTTAATTTCTCATTAATGCAATTATCTAATCAATTAATCACATGACAGTTGCTTAAATACATTAAGGGGTGTGGTCCTGGTCAAGACAATCTCCTGAACTCCAAACTGAATGTCAGAATGGAAAAGAAAGGGGATTTAAGCAATTTTCAGCGTGGCATGGTTGTTGGTGCCAGACGGGCCGGTCTGAGTATTTCACAATCTGCTCAGTTACTGGGATTTTTACGCAAAACCATTTCGAGGGTTTGCAAAGAATGGTTTGAAAAGGGAAAAACATCCAACATGCGGCAGCCCTGTGGACAAAATTGCCTTGTTGATGCTGGAGGTCAGAGGAGAATAGGCCAACTGATTAAAGCTGATAGAAGAGCAACTTTGACTGAAATAACCACTCGATACAACCAAGGTATGCAGCAAAGCATTTGTGAAGCCCCAACACGCCCAACCTTGAGGCAGATGGGCTACAACAGCAGAAGACCCCACCGGGTACCACTCATCTCCACTACAAATAGGAAAAAGAGGCTACAATTTGCAAAAGCTCACCAAAATTGGACAATTGAAGACGGGAAAAATGTTGCCTGGTCTGATGAGTCTGGACTTTGGTTGAGACATTCAGATGGTAGAGTCAGAATTTGGCGTAAACAGAATGAGAACATGGATCCATCATGCGTTGTTACCACCGTGCAGGCTGGTGGTGGTGGTGGTGGTGTAATGGTGTGGGGGATGTTTTCTTGGCACCCTTTAGGCCCCTTAATGCCTAATTGGGCATCGTTTGAATGCCACGGCCTACCTGAGCATTGTTTCTGACCATGTCCATCCCTTTATGGCCACCATGAACCAATCCTCTGATGGCTACTTCCAGCAGGATAATGCACCATGTCACAAAGCTTGAATCATTTTAAATGGGTTTCTTGAACAAGACAATGAGTTCACTGTACTAAAATGGCCCCCACAGTTACCAGATCTCAACCAAATAGAGCATCTTTGGGATGTGGTGGAACGGGAGCTTTGTTCCCTGGATATGCATTCCACTTTCCACTGGAGGCATGGGTTTGAATCCCACTTCTGATGTTAAGTTTTTCAGTTTGGACCTAATGTCTCAGATATGATATTTGGAAAAAAGAACTAAGCAATTCTTTAAATTTTAGTGGACATGAATTTGCACAAGATACTGAATTGCAAGTACAGCAGCACCCTTTGTGACTGTCTGCATTATAAACCCACGTAAACTTTCCATGTGTAGACCTATCTACTGCGGTATTCATTGTTTGTGGCAAGTCCTTTAAAACCTTTTCTTGACTTGCCTTTTTCCACATCCTGTGTGAACGCTTAGCTTACTAAATGACTTAAGTTAGCCAGTAATCACTGCATTTTCATCAAATCTTCTTTCTGATTGTTGTGTGCCTTCAATATCATAATAAGTGTTGATATTATGAAAGAAGCTGCCTGACAAACCAATGTTGCATTTTAAAGCACTGGTGTAATGGTAAGCACTCTGGACTTTGAATCCAGTGAGTCGAGTTCAAGTCTCGGTGGAGCCTCATTTTAAGCCAGAGTACTGGTGAAATTAAAAAAATCCACCAATATAGTGTCCACTTGTAGTTTAAACTAGGCTAACAGGTAAAATATCCTTTTTTCCGACATTTCTGGGCACAGGTTGAAATTTTGGACAGAAAACATTGGTGGATCTTGATTTCCACCACAGGATTCAGCCTGCATTGCACATTGGTGTACAGAGTTGGTAAGATGCCTTCACATCCCACGCAATGTATTGCCATTGTCAAGCACATTGCCACACTGGTGACTTTCTTCCATGTCCCCATAAACACCCATATATTTGGGCCGGCAATTGGGAAACTTTCCCTTGATAACTATGACCTGGATGACTGAGAACCTACTTTATCATGACACAGTTGAGGTACCAAATTACTATTTCTGTGAGAGATCATAATAAATTTTGGGTTTTTCAGACAGGATGGCCGAGCGGTCCAAGGAGCTCCGTTCAGGTCACAGTCTCCACTGGAGGATTAGGTTCAAATCCCACTTCTGACATGACTTCTTTGCGTCTAGAGCTACTTTCTCAGACATGGTGTTGCGGAGCTTGAGCTCAGCTATACTCTACAATATAGTGGACATGCATTTGCGCAAGCTATTGAATTGCAAATGCAGCTGCACCATTTGTGAGCATCTGCATTATCAACCCAACTAAAGTTATCATCTGGTTGTCAATGTAGACCAATCTACTGCTGTATTCATTGTTTGTGGCAAGTCCTTCAAAACCTTTTCTTGACTTGCATATTTCCACATCCTGCGTGAACGCTTAGCTTACTAAATGATTTAAGTTAGCCAGTAATTGTTGTGTGCCTTCAATAGCGTAAGTGTTGATACTATGAAAGAAGCTGCCTGGGAAACCCATGTGGTCTTTCAGAGCTGTGGTTCCATGGTGTTATGGTGAGCACTCTGGACTTTGAATCCAGTGATTTGAGTTCAAGTCTCAGTGGAACCTAATATTAAGCTAGAGTATTGGTGAAATTAAAAAAATCAACCTCTACACTATCCACTTCTACTTTAAAGTAAGCTAAGGGGTAAAATAGCCTTGGATGTTGGACTGAAAAGTAGTATGTTGGTGGAGGCATGTTGAGCAGTCACCTGTACTTCATGTTAACTTAAAGGAGCTTTTATGTATGGGGAACATGCATGAGTGTATTGTTGTTTTTCCCATGTCTATAAAAATTTAAATGTGTGGGATTCTTTGAGTGCTTTAACATGTTTGTATAGAGTGGGTGTGTCCAATGTTTAATTAGTTGTGTCTATAATACACGCAGTTACACTTATATTCCATGATCTTCTTTTTATTTTATAAGCATGTTTATTGAGCCAAATTAGAGGCAAGTAGGGTGTTTGTGGGGGTGAGGGTATTCTGGGGTTGTGTAAATAAAGTAGGCAGGACTAAATTATAGCCGATGGATATCAGAGATCCACCCATAACCTTAATTTTTATGCGTTGTACTTTTCCCTTGCCGGGTGAGTTAGGGAAACTGTTACAGCATAGCAGAGTACTCTGTCTACCTCCACACGCGTAGTCTTCTCTTCAAGCAGACTTACTGCGTCCTGGTCTTGTCTTGACCTGGTTACCACTTTCTCATTTTGTATGGCAGCACATCCAGCTGGTAGAGGCTCTCAACAATCTGGAAGAGCTCCATGTTGGAAGGAACAGTGGACGTCAGAAGGTACTGTTGCGGCCATAGCTGTTGCTCCACGATCCATGCTAGGCCCTGAAACGTTCCCCCCAGTCTGGTTTGAATGGTGAGTGGTCTACCTGGTGGACCGAGCTTCACTGGCTCTATGGGGGTGAGATGTGGATGATCAGCACCAATGAGAAGGAGTGGGCTGGCGTTCTCAAACTGCTGAAGGTAGAGACCTGCCAGGTACTTCTACTTCTTCTGCAGACTGACTGGATAGGATTGATCCGCCAAGCCTAGGCGAGCTAAGCCGTTACTCCCAATACTGCCAGTCAGTATACTGTATGTTTAGCTTATACAAGGTAAAAGACAAATTAAGACTTAACAGGGTTGCCACTTGTTAAGGTGCTGTGGCTTAGTTGGTTAAAGTGCCTGTCTAGTAAACAGGAGATCCTGGGTTCAAATCCCAGCAGCACCTTGGGTTTGAACCCAGATGCGTGGCCATATTGGAGGAACTCGGTGTAAACAACTGAACGGAGTACAGTGCAGTATTCAGCACTTTTGATACTTTTTGTGAATTTAGCCATATCTAAACAATAGAAAAGCATCCAAAATGCAAAGGCAGATAGTAAAGGACGATATTTTGAGAAATTACAGTTTATTGGCAATGCAGATCTTTACGAGTTGCGTCCCCTATTCTTGTATCCATGACTACCTGGTGATTCTTTCTTCAGTTGCATCCCGATATAGTCAACTAATATCAAATAATCAATTCATCAATTTTCATTCCAGCAGCATTGAAGACGTTAAAATCATACAGTCAGCGCCCAAAGTGCCTTGGCTGGTAAAATTCATGTTTATTTCACCTCTGACCTCAGTCAGCATCACATGCACCTGAAACCCCACCCAATAGTGATGTCACAGGGTACTGGTGTACACCTGGGCCACAATCAGCCCCAACAAAACAAAGTTTAAAAGCATTAACAAATGTGTTTAATCCATTTCGCTTTTGATATTTATTTGCCCTCAACAGGTCACAACTGGGCAAAATTAAATGCTTGTTAATCACTACAGCAAAAACAAATACATAAACTCTTTGTAGTGCAGATACTCTAAGAGAAAACCAGACACTGCTGGGATTTGGACCCAGCATCTCCTGTTCACGAGACAGGCGCTTTAACCACTAAGCTACAGCGCCTGTGACAAGTGTGCCTGTCATGCAAGAATACAATGAGCTAGTGAACAGGGCTCCAGCCATCCATCTTCGTCCACCAGCTCCAGAAGGGGACTGGACAAAATTCCCTTTTCGAGCGACTGGGGGATCCTGAGGCATTCCCAGGCCAGGTTGGAGATATAATCCCTCCAACTAGTCCTGGGTCTTCCCCGGGGCCTCTTCCCAGCTGGACGTGCCTGGACCACCTCCCTAGGGAGGTCCCCAGGAGGCATCTTGACCTGGTCACCAGCTCATTTTTGTATTGCAGCACATCCAGCTGCTACAGCTTCTCAACAATCTGGAAGAGCTCCATGTTGGAGGGAACAGTGGACGTCAGAAGCGGCCAAAATGCGTTTCCTCAGGAGGGGGCTGGCATCTCTAACCCAATGGATGGTGGGGGTTTGGAGTAGAGCCGCTGCTCCTTTGCGATGAAAGGAGCCAGTTGAGGTGGTTAGGGCATCAGGTAAGGATGCTTCCTGGGGGCCTCCGTAGAGAGCTGGTCCTGGCACGTCCAGCTGGGAGGAGGCTTCGGGGAAGACCCTGGACTAGGTGGAGAGATTATATCTCCAACCTGGCCTGGGAACGCCTCAGGATCCCCCAGTCGGAGCTGGTTGATGTGGCTCAGCAAAGGAAAGTTTGGGGTCCCCTGCTGGAGCTGCTGGACAAAGATGGATGGAAGGAACCCTTTTCACTAGCTCATTGCATTCTTGCAAGACGGACTAATTTGCAGGAGGCGCTGTAGCTTAGTGGTTAAAGCGCCTGTCTCGTAAACAGGAGATCCTGGGTCCAAATCCCAGCAGTGCCTGGTTATCACTGAATAAAGTGTTTCCACATGGTTTGTGATACTTAACATATGCAAGAAAGATGAAGCCTGATTTTCTAGAGCACTAAAGTGACATGTGATGCTCTTTTGTACCATAACATTACATGTGTACATGTAAAGCAAATAAAAGCCTTTTGTTGGAGGTGTTTTTGCAACTTTAGTGTGAAGATTATAAAGTTTTTATTATCATGAATTCCTTCAGTCTTACCTTGGAAGCTTAGGGCTCCTGCACACTGCCTGCATGGCGTGAGTGTGTCAGCAGAGGTTAGAATGCCCACCGTATTGGTCAATACTGTTAACATGAGAGAAATATTTAAAAAACAGACACACCACACAGCAAACACTATGTTGACTGTTGAGGAGGACTAAATTAGGACTGTGTTTTAAGCGTTCCATGGCTTTCCATGAGAAATGGCATGATAACAGCTGTTTTCAGTGTTGATGGAACATGGCCTGACCGGAGGGAGTGGTTAATGACCTTTGTGATGAGGGGACTTATGGCATGGAGGTTAGATTTTACCAGACCTGTGGGAAAAGGGTCTCTCATCTCTCAAGGTCCTTGCATAGGACTTCTGTTGTTCTCGGTAGGCCTGCCTATCAACAGTGAGTCCTGAGGCGTCGCTCAAGGACATGTCCAGCTGTTTTCATTTGCCGGAGTTCGTAGGGGTCCCCTGCTGGAGCTGCTGGACGAAGATGGATGGATGGAAGCAACCCTGTTCATTAGCTCATTGTATTCTTGCAAGACAGGCTTATCTGTCGAAGGCGCTGTAGCTTAGTGGTTAAAGCGTCTTTCTTGTAAACAGGAGATCCCGGGTCCAAATCCCAGCAGGGAACGTTATAACCAGGAGGGAACGTTCTCTAAACATTAGCTTTTGGTTCGAACTAACCTTTAGAGAACCAAAAACTAACGTTCCCTAACGTTCTCTAAACGTTCTGTGTTAGTGGGGTACTTATTGCTGTCAAAAGGTATGGTGTTATGTTTGACAATGATACTCAATACAGGAAACATGACAATGCATACTATTTTTTTTTATTCTTCAGGTTTGTCTTTTTGTCGTTAATGGCCACAAGTGAACAGTTTCTTTCTGCCTTTGACCGACATATTTCGGCTTGTTTTTCCAGCCCCTGAGCATGCATAGCAGAGCAGAGTGGCGCAGCGGAAGCGTGCTGGGCCCATAACCCAGAGGTCGATGGATCAAAACCATCCTCTGCTAATCCCTGTGCTTTGTACCAGCAGTCTGTTGATGTTTAACATAGCGTCTGATGCTGCTAGTGTCTGAAGTGAAATGTCTCCGCCGGCCGAAGAGTTAACTCAATAGTTTGTCAAGTTAATTTCTTCCATAAAAATAGAAACTACAGTGCTCATACCTGCTGTAACACCCATTAAAACTGGAGCATGAAACAATAAATACATTACACTATAATTAATAAATACTGTAAATAGAAACATGTACGCTTAAAGTAAAGTAAAACCTGTAAATGCAACGGCGGTGGCTGGAAATCAAACCTGGGCAAAATGCTTGCACTGATGATATTATTCATAGTCAAAAAGTAACATATCTGTTGCCTTTCTGCTGGACACTACAATGTTTACTGCAAATCTTGTAACACAGACTGAAAATAAATGCTAAGAAATACATTGCCGGAGGCTTTCAGTAGTTATGAGATAACACAATATTATTCATGAAGGTACATCTGCAATTTGGTGTAATGTCATATGTTGTTGGTTTTCTACCGCGCTTAAAGAGCGCCTCTCGTTGTCGGCAGGATTCGAACGTGCGTGGGGAGACCCCAATGGATTTCTAGTCCATCGCCTTAACCACTCGGCCATAACAACCTGAAACACAGCCCTATACCTGTTTGCATGAATGTTCATAAACATTTCAATTGGTTAGTCATACCAGACATGGACAAAGGGCAAATCATAGTCTGTGGATAGTTGTGGATGAAGTTTGATTGATTGATATGCTCCCTTATTTGTACAAGAGCTATTTTGTAACAGAGATCTAATGTTTTATCAAATCCGGTTGGGCAAATAACCTTTCTGCTTACTTCCTACTTGTTTCTGCATTTGTTCAGAGCTATGTCTGATGATGAACTCACTACCAGGACAACCCCAAAGAGAAGCACTTATGAACCCAATAATCATCAGGGTCTCCATTTGAGATGATCTGAATGTGATTACAATGACATCCATCTTCAGTTAGTCTGTAGCATTGTCATGTTCAACTGCCCCAACAAGTAGCACTTACTGAATTCAACAGTCAAGTCAGTGCTAAAGTTAGAGTAATAAGAATGACTTAGAAAACATTTCACCATTGTTCAACCAGTAACAAGGGAGAATATCCTTTTTAAACATTTCTATAGGGAGGTCAGCAAAACTACCCGTCTGTCTGTACAGACTACAACTCAACCCTTTTTCAAACCTAAGCTGGGTGAGAAACGTTTCCAGATGTCTTTGTGTAGGTGTTGCAGAAATGCTGGAGTGTGGATACGTGGCCTAAATATAACAGCAGATATGCGTTGTTATAGGAAAACAGTGTTAAATTGAATATAGTCCAAGAAAGACAAAACCTTTACATAAGAATTGAGCATGTTCCTGCTGTCAAAGAGAGCTTTACCGTGACGTAGGATCACCTACCTCAGGATCCAGGAACCCACAAAAACAACAAATGAGGCTAAAAGAGTTATCTAAACATTTGAATTAAAACATGTATGTGCATGAGTGAAGACAATGAAACCTGTACTCTTTCTCTATCTATGTTGTTTCTTCTTGCTGACATAGTGCCAAATGTTGTCCGGCTCACTGGTGACTTGACTGAACCATTTAATTGTATAACTCAGTGTTAAAAATTAAAATAAAAAACGAACATGTTTTCTGCCCGGTTTCCAATCCGGGACCAGTTTCAGCAGATTTAAAGGAAATGGTACTCTTTAAAAGTGTTGGGGTTCTAGCATTAAACTAATGAGGAAGAATCTGACAAATCTAAATCAACCAAAAACAAGTCCAGGAACTTACTCTTACACCTGTATCCATCAAGTCCTGACCATTCCCTGACCGGGAATTGAACCCGGGCCGCGGCAGTGAGAGCGCTGAATCCTAGCCACTAGACCATCAGGGAGTCACATCTATCCAATTCATCTTTGTAGATGTGAGTTTCCTTGTGCAAATGTGAAAAGTGACGTGTACAATTTTTTTGGGGGAAAAACCCACAAAAATTTAAGAATGAAAGTCAGAGGGAGAAGACAAGGACAGATCGGTGGCAGAAGACGGGGACAGATCAGAGGGAAAAGACGGGGACATATCAGAGGGAGAAGACAGGGACATATCAGAGGGAGAAAACAGGGACAGATCCGTGGGAGAAGACGGGGACATATTAGAGGGAAAAGACGGGGACATATCAGAGGGAGAAGACGGGGACATATCAGAGGGAAAAGACGGGGACATATCAGAGGGAAAAGACGGGGACATATAAGGGAGAGAAAACGGGGACAGATCTGTGGGAGAAGACGGGGACTGATCAGAGGGAGAAAATGGGGACATATCAGAGGGAGAAGACGGGGACAGATCAGAGGGAGGAGACAGGGACAGATCAGAGGGAGGAGACAGGGACAGATCAGAGGGAGAATACGGGGACAGATCAAAGGACCAACACACGGAGACTTTTATTCCTAATAATTAAACTGAAATAATAAATCTGTCTGCCAGGTGAAGATGGGGACAGATCTGTCTGGGGAAAACTGGGACAGATCAGAGGACCAACCCAAAATCACAAAGACAGAGACAGATCCATTTATTCGTCCTTATTTCTTGTTGGAGAACAGAAGAACTCAGTTTTGTTTTTATTTTTCTGTTTGCGTCCGTTTTCAAACCCGAGCACCTTATTTAAGTTTTGTTGCATGAATGTTTTATTTTGAAAGAGTGTAAAACCACTTCCTAATAAAACAGGTTGAACTATCTGAGGTTTATTCATAAAAAAACAATGTGTCAAAAAAAACAATGATTCAGTTTGAAATATATTTTCATCCACAAATTACTTTTAGTCTTCAAAGCCTCGTAGTAACTCATAGTATAGTACGTCAAAATATTCAAAAAAGTCATAGTATAGTATGTCGACAAATTCCTAAGTCATACTATAGTTTGTCGAAATATTTATAAAAAGTCATAGTATAGTATGTCAAAAATTCATAAAAAGTCATAAACAGTCATAGTATAGTATGTCAAAAATTCATAAAAAGTCATAGTATACTATGTCAAAAATTCATAAAAAGTCAAAAATATCATAAACAGTCACAGTATAGTAAGTCAAAATATTCATAAAAAGTCACAGTATAGTATTTCAAAAACTTCATGAAAGTCATAGAATAGTATGTCAAAAAATTCACAAAGTCATAGTATAGTATGTCAAAAATTCACAAAGTCATAGTATAGTATGTCAAAAAATCATAAAAAGTCATAAAAATTCATAGTATAACATGTTGAAAATTCATAAAAGTCATAGTTTAGTATGACAAAACAAATCATAAAAAGTCATAGTATAGTATGTCAAAAAAATCATAGGATAGTATGTATAAAAAAACATAAAAATTCATAAAAAGTCATGGTATAACATGTATAAAATTCATAAAAGTCATAATTAAGTATGTCAAAAAAATCATAAAAAGTCATAGTATAATATGTCGAAAATTCGTAAAAGTCATAGTATAGTATGTCGAAATACATAAAAAGTCATTGTTTAGTATGTCAAAATCTTCATAAAAGTCATAGTATAGTATGATGAAAAATGTATAAAAAGTCATAGTATAGTAAATTGAAAAATTCATAGTATAGTATGTCGAGAAATTCATAAGTCATAGTATAGTATGTCAAAAAAATCATAAAACTCATAGTATACTATGTCAAAAATTCATAAAAAGTCATAAAAAGTCATACTATGTCAAAAAATTCTAAAAAAGTCGTAAAAAGTCATAGTCTGTCAAAATATTCATAAAAGTAATTGTTTAGTATGTCCAAAAATTCATAAAAAGTCATAGTATAGTATGTCGAAATATTCCTAAAAACTCATAGTACAGTATGTCGTAACAAGTCCAAATTTATAGTTCTTGTTGTAAAGCAAGAAGAATCCAAAGTCCTCTGGAGAATGCGGGCATTGATCCCGCTACCTCTCGCATGCTAAGCAAGCACTCTACCATTTGAGCTAATTCCCCTTTTAAAAAAAAAAGTCATGGTATAGTATGTCAAAAAATCACAAAAAGTCATAAAAAGTCATAGTAGAGTATGTCGAAATATTCATAAAAGTCATAGTATTATATGTTGAAAATTCATAAAAGTCATAGTATAGTATGTGAAAAAATTTATAAAAATTCATAGTATAATATGTCAAAAAAATCATAAAAGTCATAGTATAGCATGACAAAATATTCAAAAAAATTCATAGTATAATGTGTCAAAAAATTCATGAAATTCATAGTATAGTATGACAAAAAATGTATAAAATTCATAGTATAATATGTCAAAAAAATCATAAAAGTCAAAGTATAGTATGTCAAAAACTCAAAAAAATTAATAGTATAATATGTCAAAAAAATCATAAAATTCATAGTATAATATGACAAAATATTAATAAAAAGTCATAAAAAGTCATAGTATAGTATGACAAATTATTCCTATAAAGTCGTAGTATAGTATGTCGTAACAAGTCCAAATTTATTGTTCTTATTGTAAAACAAGAAGAATCTAAAGTCCTCTGGAGAGTGCGGGCATTGATCCCGCTACCTCTCGCATGCTAAGCAAGCGCTCTACCATTTGAGCTAATTCCCCTTTTCAAAAATGGTCATAGTATAGTACGTCAAAAATTTACAAAAAGTCATAAAAAGCAGTAGTATGTAAAAAAAATCATAAAAAGTCATAATTTAGTATGTCGAAATATTCATAAAATTCATAGTATAGTGTGTCAAAAAATGTATAAAAATTCATAGTATAGTATGTCGTAACAAGTCCAAATTTATAGTTCTTGTTGTAAAGCAAGAAAAATAAATGTTGGTTCTGTTAAAGAATACCTTTTGTTGTCAACAGGATTCGAGCCTGCGCGGGGAGACCCTAATGGATTTCTAGTCTATCACCTTAACCATTCAGCCACGACAACCTGAACAGCAGTGGTTTACCTCTTTGGACCAATGTTCATAAACTTTTCAACAGGTTAGTAGTAGTTACCAGACACGGGCAAAGTGCAAATTGTAGTGCACTGCCTGTGTCTGTGGCTCCTCGTGGAGGCAGCTTGATTGATTGATATGTTCCCTTATTTGTACCATAACAATTAAACTCAATTCAATTCAATTTATTTATTCAAACTTCCTTTTAGGCAGAAACCTTGGAAAGACCCAGGCTCTTGGCTGCAAAACAGAGCCAGAACCAGAGACGGACAACATGTGTCCCAACCATAGGCTGTGGTCCCAAAAGTTGACGTCAGCGTGGACAGCAGTGTGCAAACTGATTATCAGGCACTGCTGGGATTTGTACCCAGGATCTCTACCCAGAGGTGAAATATACGTAAACTTTAACGACCGAGGCACTTTGGGCGCCGACTGCCTGATTTTAACGTCTTTGATCTTTGTCTCATTCAACACAAATTATTGTCCACAACCCCATTCAAGGGTACAAGCGGCTGAGATGTCTTTCCTCAGGAGGGGGTCTGGCATCTCTAACCCAATGGATTCAGGGTAGAGCCGCTGCTCCTTCGTGTCGAAAGGATCCAGTTGAGGTGGTTTGGGCATCTGGTAAGGATGCCTCCTGGAGGCCTCCCTAGGGAGGTGGTTCAGAAATGTCTAGCTGGGAGGAAGTCTCAGGGAAGACCCAGGACTAGGTGGAGGGATTATATCTCCAACCTGGCCTGGGAACGCCTCGGGATCCCCCAGTCGCTCGGAAAAGGGAAGTTTGGGGATGGTTGGAACCCTGTTCACTAGCTCATTGTATTCTTGCATGACACACAAACCCGTAGGAGGCGCTGTAGCTTAGTGGTTAAAGCACTTGTCTTGTAAACAGGAGATCCTAGGTCCAAATCCCAGCAGTGCCTCATTATCAGTTAATACTTTTGTTATCAGCACTACAAAGAGTTTATATATTTGTTATTTATTTTTGCTATAGTGCTTAACAAGCATTATATAATTTTACCCTGTTGTGGCCTGTTGAGGGGCAATAAATATCTAAAGGGAAATGGATTGGACCCATTTTTTAATGCTTCTAAACCTTGTTTTGTTGGGGCTGAACATGGCCCAGGTGTACACCAGGACCCTGTGACATCACTGTCAGGTGGGGTTTCAGGTGTTTGATGCTAAATGAGGTCAGAGGTGAAATAAACATGAACTTTACCGGCCAAGGCACTTTGGGCACTGACTGCCTGATTTTAATGTCTTCAGTGCTGCTGGAATGAAAATTAATACATTGATTATTTAATATTAGTTGACTATATCGCGATAGGCAACTGAAGGAAGAATCACTGTGTCTTCATGGATCTAAGAAGAGGGAGCCAACTTGTAGGGATCTGCACCACCAATAAACTATAATTTCTCAAAATATCATCCTCCCCTACATGTCACTGAATTTTTATTTATTCTGTAGTTGGAAATCGCTGTGAGAGGCCTGACAGACTCCATTACAGTTGGTACCATCAATCAGACAAAGATAGAGCCTATCTCACAAGTACCTTGGGCAGTTCTGAATGACTGATGGGGATTCCCAAGCACTTCAGTTCCAAAGGATCATTCAAATCTTGAGGGTATTTCAGGTCTAATCTGGGTAGTTAATCCACCCCCTTTAGATGATCTGATTCATTTCCGAACCAGTCCAGATTAACAATTAACAAGTTATGGAATTACAAGTCAATGAGAAACATACATGTGTACAGACAAGGCTAGCAGCAACATCGCCACGCCAGAAACATTTCTGGTGTGCAAAGACCAAGAAAATGCCACGCAACAGAAATGCCAAATTGTGTCCGGGGTGAGATGGGTGAGAGGGCGCGAGGCCATCCGTCATCACCTGCACACTTGATGAGTGTCATCGGTGGAAGTCTAAACCAGTGATTCCCAAAATGGCTGACCTAACAGCGTGCAGCCCACCTGCACCTATTAAAGCCAGCATTCCACTCTACTGGTATAGACTGTTTTCAGCCACATATAATGTTATGAGACAACATCACATGTCACTTTTGTGCTCTGGAAAATCAGGCAACTGGTAACTTTTCTGCACCTTTTAAAAAGCACGAATCAAGAGCATACACTTCATTAAGTGAGAACCAGGCACTGCTGGGATTTGGACCCAGGATCTCCTGTTTACAAGACAGGCACTTTAACCACTAAGATACAGCACCTTCTACAGATAAGCCTTTCTTGCAAGAATACAATGAGCTAATGAACAGGGTTGCTTCCATCTATCTATCTTTGTCCAGCAGTTCCAGTAGGGGACCCCTACGAACTCCGGCAAATGAAAACAGCTGGACGTGTACTTGAGCGACGCCTCAGGACTCACTGTTCATAGGCAGGCCTACCCAGAACATCAGAAGTCCTATCTATGCAAGGTCTTTGAGAGATGAGAGATCCTTTCCCCAAAGCCCTGGTAAAATCCAACCTCCATGCCATAAGTCCCCTCATCACAAAGGTCATTAACCACTCCCTCCGGTCAGGCCATGTTCCATCAACACTGAAAATAGCTGTTATCAGGCCATTTCTCATGGAAAGCCATGGAAAGCTTAAAACACAGTCCTAATTTAGTCCTCCTCAACAGTTAACATAGTGCTGTGTGGCGAGTCTGTTTTTATTTCTCCCATGTTAACAGTATTGACCAATACGGTAGGCATTCTAACCTCAGCTGACACGCTCCCTTGATTCATGATAATAAAAACGTTATAATCTTCACACTAAAGTTGCAAAAACACCTCCAACAAAAGGCTTTTATTCGCTTTACATGGACACATGTAATGTTATGGTACAAAACAATATCACATGTCACTTTAGTGCTCTAGAAAATCAGGCATTAACTTGGTTGCACATGTTAAGTATTGGCAACCATGTGGAAACACTTTATAAAGTGATAATAAGACACTGCTGGGATTTGGACCCAGGATCTCCTGTTTACGAGACAGGCGCTTTAACCACTAAGCTACAGCGCCTCCTGCAGCTAGGTCTGTCTTGCAAGAATACAATGAGCTAGTGAAAAGGTTTCCTTCCATCCATCTATCTTGGCCAGCAGCTCCAGCAGTGGACCCCTAACTTCCCTTTGCCAAGCCACATCAACCAGCTCCGACTGGGGGATCCCGAGGCGTTCCCAGGCCAAGTTGGAGATGTACTCCAGCCCCCCTTCTGAGGAAACGCTTGTACAGTGGAAAGGGGCGGCTTTGTCTCAGTGGTAGAGCGGTTGCCTGCCAATCGGAAGGTTGGTGGTTCAATCCCCGCCTCTGCAGTCATTGTCGAAGTGTCCTTGGGCAAGACACTGAGCCCCGTGCTGCCCATCGGAGTGTGTATGTGTGTGAATGTTTATCTGATGAGCAGGTGGCACCTTGTACGGCAGCCCCGGCCACAGTGTATGAATGTGTGTGAATGGTGAATGTTTCCTGTAGATGTAAAAGCGCTTTGAGCAGTTGTTAGGACTGGAAAAGCGCTATATAAATACAGCACATTTACATTACATTTACAGTGGAACAAGGTTGTGGACAATAATAGATGTTGAAAGAAATCACTCCTTTGCAAATGTTTTTTAAATGCATTGAACATATTTGTTAATGCTTTTGAACCTTGTTTTGAAGGGGCTGAACGTGCCCCCATGCCCCCTTTTTTGCTCTGTAAAATTAGGAAACTGGTAACTTTGTTGCATTTATTGTGAATCACAAATCATATGCATACACTTCATTAAGTGATGACAAGGCACGGCTGGGATTTGGACGCAGGATCTCCTGTTTACGAGACAGGCGCTTTAACCACTAAGCTACAGCGCCTTCTACAGATAAGTCTGTCTTGCAAGAAAACAATGAGCTAGTGAACAGGGTTGCTTCCATCCATCCATCTTTGTCCAGCAGCTCCAGCAGGGGACCCCTATGAATTCCAGCAATTGTAAACAGCTGGACGTGTCCTTGAGCGACGCCTCAAGGCCTCAGGACTCACTGTTGATAGGCAGGCCTACCGAGAAAATCAGAAGGCCTATGCAAGGTCCTTGAGAGATGAGAGACCCTTTCCCCAAAGCCCTGGTAAAATCCAACCTCCATACCATAAGTCCCCTCATAACTGGTAACCAAGTTCCATAGGTTAAGAGATGGCTAGGTATTGATTTTATGGAGTAGATAAACCTGCTTTAGGATGGGATGGATTGAAGCAGTGGGGTGGTAATTGACAACCCTATATAAATGGTGGGATTTGTGCTCCCAGGGGGCAAAAAAAAAAAAAGAGGAAGGTGAGGCTGTGCTTCCGGGAACATGTGCCTGTTGTTGCTACTATTAGTTTAATGTGCCATTGTCTTTAAGTTTGATGGGTTAATTATCTGTGTACTGCAGACCATGGTAATAAACTAATCACCTTTGAAAATGTGCAATGTTTGAGTCTGCCAACCTTCCCCCATCATAGCCACTCTGTCTAACTCTCCACAAATGTGTAAAACCAAAAAGAAGACACACAAGACCAAAAACATACAAATTAACTACAGCTGTTCTGATATTCCTGACCAGTCTGAAGCCTGTTGGCCAGTAACCCCCCCCCCCTCACATTTCATCAATGTCCCGTATCAAAACCAACAACAATACACAAGTGCATGAAAAGGAATTAATTGCAAATGATTACAATAATACAGTACCAATGCAATGATGAATGGGTACAACATGAACACATGATTTAAGAAACTTCTGCTAGTTTTCAGCCCCAAAGTGGATCAGCTGCTGTGTCTTCCTGTGTGATACAGGATGGTATATGTAAAGCACGTAGCGATGTATCATAGACCGTTAATATTAATATATATAGTCTATGCAATGTATACAGTCCATTTAAGACAGAGAAATGCGGGACTGTTGTAAAAATCAACGTTAACGTTAGTGGTTAACAATTAGCGTTAGCATAGCAAGCTAGCGATTTTTAAAAAGTTTCAGTTAGGAACATGGTTGCAAGCATGTATGGACAGGACTGTATAGACCATAAAACAAGACTGTCGTACTTTTTAAATCAATTATTTAAGACGAAAATACCAGAAATGCGTCTCTCTGGTCAATGCGGCAGCCATTGTTGCCTGTTGCACAATGCATATCGCTACCGTTCTCCCTTGATTTTTTTCATTCATTGTCTATGGTTCCTAGGGCCATACACCCCTTACCCCTCGATCAAAAAAATGATTGGGACAGCACTCGTTCTCACGTGAACGCGCAAGACGTAGGGAAAGGGGTGTGGGTAAGATAGAGAAATGAGATTCAGCCTAAGACCTCCTGTGTTAATCTGACTGATAGGGTTATGGAACATAGTGGTAGACCAAGGCCTCCTGTGGTAATCTGACTTGAAGGGTTATGGAGCGTAGTGTTAGACTAAGACCTCCTGTGACACAAACTAAGCGGTATGCTCTCCCTTTTATACCTCAAGCTATTGTAGACAGCGCAACAACCACTTTAAACATACACATTTTACAGTTTTTATTGACCTGTATTTATACAGTATTAATGCTCCACTTTTTATGGGTGTTACCGCAGGTATGAGCACTGTAATTTCCATTTTACATATGAAAATTAAAATAGATATAATTAACCACTTTTAAACACGTCACAAGCTATCTTAAGGGTTACAATTTTCATCATTTAAAATAGTTAACAGAGATCTGATTGTTGCGTGGTTATTGTTAATAGGTAATGTTTGTGAAGTATGGTATGGTTTTAAACAGAATGACAGATTGATGAATTTAGCAGTAACATGTAAATCACCGTAGTTTTAGATGTTAAAATGTGCGCACAAGAAATCTACGGGATTACTGTGGGGGAATGGAGAATAGATAGGTTAACTGAAGATTTCAAACATTGTGAAAATTAATGAAACACATGAACCTGTTAAACATATATGGGCATATAACATATACCTACAGTCTCAGTCTGTGGATGGTATAGGTAGCGTATCGCTACCGTGACGGCCGACATGCGTTCCGTAACAGTTACCAACAATTTTTGCAATGAATGATTATTTCACATTGAATACTTAAGATTGGGTGGTCATTAAAAACAGGGCATTGCGAGTACAGATATAAACAGCAGAGTCAGAAAGGAGTCTACCAAGCCTCTTATGACTTTATTTACTTAACCAAGCGATGTCATGAGAGTTAACCTCACTTCAAGTCATCATATTGGTTGCCTTACAGCTATATAAACCTGGTCCAACAGTGGCAACCCCATGAGGTCCCTCCCGTTTGCCCCTCCCCGTTCCTGCAGATGGTGGCCTCCTCACCTCTTGTCCTCCTGAGACAGTACTGGCTCAGCTCCTTCTTACTGATCTTTGCATCCACCGCACGACCAGTCATGGCTGGCACACCCTCCTGCCTGAGCTGCTCTGTCTTTGCCCGCCGCAACAGAGAGAGGTCTCCTGCAACTCACTCAAATATGCAGCAGAGAGACAGATCATGAAGGTGGGGTAGAGGGAATGAGCGTCAGTGGTACACCCGACAGCCAGCCTTCGCATGAAGTACCAGATGTCCAGCCGTATGTGGAGGTCTGGCCACTCCCCAAACCTTGTCTGCAGCTTGCTGGACCCCTCACTGATGCATCAGCCACAGTCCACATACAGCAGCAGTGGGGGAGCAATAGCTGACTGATGATGTATCAGTCGTTTTGCTGGTGGTTTCTTGGTCACAGCAACAAGCTTGATCATTGACAGACAGTTGCACGCCACGTATCACAAAACTGTTGGGTGGGGCCTTATGTATTTGCATGAATTTCATCAAGTGACCTGCATACCAATGACATTAAAATTCAGTATGTACATGGTTTCCAGAACTGTACCTTCCGATTGACATAAGGCCACTTGGGTTATCTTCGGGCTGCTCAATGGTCTTCTGCAGAAGGATAAATCCCAGAGTTGGCTCACTCCAGGTTAAATAAGCAACAAACGACCTTGGGTGGACTTGAACCACCATCCTTTCGGTGAACAGCCGACTACGCTGACCTATTGCGCCACAGAGACTGCGCCTGTCTGATAATCTATGAGAGGGAGCTCGATCTTTAAACCACAAGCATTTGCTTTATGGCTTTTTGAGGTTGAGCCGCACATGAATGCTTAATCAAAGAGGAAAGTCTTAAGCCTACTCTTACATGTGGAGATGGTGTCTGCCTCCTGAACCCAAACTGGAACCTGGTTCCACAGGAGAGGAGCCTGATAACTGAACCCTCTGGCTCCCATTCTACTTTTAGAGACTCTAGGAACCACCAGTAACCCTGCATTCTGGGAGCGCAGCGCTCTGGTTGGGTAATAAGGTACTATGAGCTCTTTAAGATAAGATGGTGCCTGACCATGAAGAGCTTTGTAGGTGAGAAGAAGGATTTTAAATTCTATTCTGGATTTTACAGGAAGCCAATGCAGAGAAGCTAAAACAGGAGAGATGTGGTCTCTTTTCCTGGTTCCTGTCAGAACACGTGCTGCAGCATTCTGGATCAGCTGTAGAGTCTTTATGGACTTTTTCAAGCAGCCTGACAATAAAGAATTGCAGTAGTCCGGCTTAAAGTAACAAATGCATGGACTAGTTTTTCTGCATCAATTTTAGATTTCCTGAATGTGATGACTACTGCACTATGGACATTTCAGTAATCCTGGCCATGATTTCACGTCAGGAATATTTTTCTGTTTAGGTTATTCAGAGTTCAATTTAGCAGAGTTTAAATGTGCAAAGTCAACATGAACAAAGAAATATGTTTCCACCCTGTTGCAAACAGGGGACCTTTCGTGTGTGAGACAAACGTGATAACCACTACACCACAGAAATTGATGAAAATTGATTTTTTGTATGTTTGTGGGGAAATGCACCATTCATATTTTACTGTAAATGTTTAAAATGCTGTTAGACATGTTAATTTTTGACACAAAGAAATTT
Source organism: Etheostoma spectabile (assembly GCF_008692095.1). Taxonomy (NCBI): domain Eukaryota; kingdom Metazoa; phylum Chordata; class Actinopteri; order Perciformes; family Percidae; genus Etheostoma; species Etheostoma spectabile. Next base: position 23,219,108 of record NC_045755.1, read on the forward strand.
TAAACTGGATTCAGTCACAGATGCTTTGTCATGAATTTGAGTGAGAGCAAATATGTAGTAAACTTAAATATATCTACATGTATTTACTGTGGTATAAATGCTAGAATAGCGCCGCCTATCAATTGATGTGCCAAAAATAGAGATTGGGCATTCATCGTTACTATAATGGACAGTATCTCCGCCTGTCACACGGAAGATTGGACCTTGGCTCAGGCTGTGATAATGTATGTAAAATTACATCTTTTTTTTACAGTGTGTTAAGTCCTGACTATTCCCTGACCGGGAATTGAACCCCGGCCGAATCCTAGCCACTAGACCATCAGGGAGTCTCATCTATCAAATTTATCTTTGTACATGTGAGTTTCCTTTTCACTTACTGGAATGACTCATATTGTTTTAGGCGAGGAATGGCTCCTGGCTAGAGCTTCAGAAGGCAGGACATGACAGATTACACATCTGTCACATAGTCAGTTTGTATTCTTAAAACAGAACGAGAAGACGCCGGTAAGACAAAGCTGAAATGACTAATATTTAACCTGTGTAACACTTTGAAACTAAATAATCAGACACATAGTTAACAGAGATCTGAGTGTTGCGTGGTTATTGTAAATAGGTAATGTTTGTGAAGTCTGGTATGGTTTTACACAGAGTGACGGATTGATGAATGCAGCAGTAGCATGTGGTGAAATGGAGAATGGCTAGGTTAACTGATGATTTTAAACATTGTGAAAATTAACGAAACATATGAACACGTTAAACACATACAGGCATTTAACATATACCTACAGTCTCAGTCTTTGGATGGTATAGGTAGTGTATCACTACCGTGCTAGCCAACATGCACCCCGTAACAGTTACCGACAATTTTGGCAATGAATGAGTATTTCACATTGAACACTTACGATTGGGTGGTCATTATAGCCAGGGCCTTGCGAGTACAGCTATAAACAGCAGAGTCAGCAAGGAGTCTACCGAGTTGCCTCTTATGACTTTAGGTACTTCACCAAGCTATGTCATAAGAGATGACCTCATCTGATACAACTTCAGGTCATCACATTGGCTGTCCATGTAAAATTCGCAAGTGGCAGTGGTGGGATTTGAACCCACGCCTCCACAGAGACTAGACCCTAAATCCAGCGCCTTAGACCGCTCGGCCACACTACCTCCATACATCTGTTCTCCACATCATGACACACGGACCTTAACTAACGGTATGCTTGTTTATATTATTGGAATAACATTTATTGCAAGGCAAAAGCCAATACTTTATTAACAATCACAATTTGTGAAAATCCTCTTTTGCATATTCACTGTAAAGAGCCATTACCCTTCCAACTGCCAACTAATGTTCCAGAGACAATAAGATATTCAGTTTTAGATTGTAAGGTAATTGTCCAAAACCACAGACTTCATTGAAATACCACAAGTGATCAAAACAGTTTGTCGAAATGGGAAAGGTCAGGTTTTTATTGCAAATTAGAGTTCTAAAATTATTCTTTAAAATACGTCCATTTAACATTAAAAAACAAAAGTACAATCATGAAACACATACTGCTTATATAGAACAAACCTGTTCAGGTAGCAATGAAATTATTCCAGAGACGTGGACCCTCTGTCACAGCCAGGGTCCTTGGTCAGGACAACACCCCCCTTCTTGATAGTGCCCGATTAAACCCCTTGGCGGGCCGGTTCAGAATGGTCTTGAGATAATCACTTTAAATTTGGCATACATAACCACTTGGAGTCGCGGATGAACTGATTTCGATTTTGGAGCTCAAAGGTCAAGATTACTGCTTCATTACGTCTCCAGAACTGTTTATGGATTTCTATGGATAAGGAAATGTATATCCCCAGTGGCCTAACGGATAAGGCATTGGCCTCCTAAGCCAGGGATTGTGGGTTCAAGTCCCATCTGGGGTGATTTTCAGCAGAGTGGAGCAGCTGAAGCGTGCTGAGCCCCAAACCTAGAGGTCGATGGATTGAAACCATCCTCTGCTAATCTTTTTTTGCTGGTGACACAATGGTAGACACTCTGAAAGGGTGATGCATCAAGAGATTTTGACCATACTGTTCTCCCTATGTGTTATGCACTTCCAGTATGTTGACACAGTTTAACCCTCTGAGCCCTAAGGCCATATTTACAGTTTATTGTCCGTCTGGATTTATTTTGTATAAAAGCTTGTAAAACATCAACCCTGTTGTCTACAGTCAAGATATGAACATCATTGTTTTTAGGACAAACTGGGTTATTAGAATATTTGGGTTGCAGTGAGGTCACTTGCATGTTAAAAATGGTTGTAGGGCCTTAAAGACAATTAAATAAATAAAACGGAACATAAATCTTCCAGATATGTATTAATATCACAGACAGATGAGTAAAACCTAAGCAATTTTCCTTTCTAAAACACTTCTCATATGTCTTGGGAGTCACACTGTGAAGAAATAATCATTATACCTTATAAAGTTGACAAAATACATGCATTTTTTCAAAGAAAGTCAAGACGCTTTTGCTTTCATGACATTTACTTATTGCAATAAAAACATAATAATGTCATATTTATTGATATTACACCCAGAGCAATGCTACACAAGAAAATATGTGTCTAAATAGTGCGCCTTTTGGCTTTCCATAGAGCCTATAGGCCTTTTTGTCCCGTCTGGCTTTCCATACAAGAGGGGTGACTTTATCTCCCATATATGGGCCTGTGTTTCCGGAAACAATGGACAGCAGAGAGAGAGAGAGGGCAGAGACAGAGAAGCGAGCTAGCGGCAGAAATGAGCCAAAACGCGATGAATTTTGGACATAAAGGGGACCAATCTCGGATATAACAGTGTGGATTTAAAGCCCAAAGAGGCTGTAAGTTCCAGGCTCAATAGAAAATCCCCTGTAGAGGCTAGAAAGACCCGGAAAAGACCTCCGTAAACGTGAACTCGTCAGGATTTAAATTAACCGGAGGTAAGCTAATCGCTTGTATGGTTAAAAAATGATTAAACTATGAATGAGAGTGTCTCGGGTAACGAGGGTTAAAATGGTTTTGCTTACCTCAGACTCTTGCAATAGGAGAAATCGGAGCTTCTCTCTCTAAGAATAGTGTCTCATTCACCAAAGAGCAGCACCACATGTGGGCGTGGCGGGCAGCATACAGTATTTGGGGGCACCGCTCTGACTTACCCGTGTAGAACGCTGCGTCGCACATTAGTGCCCTGCTACATTAATATGTTTTTTATTTGGGGTGGCCAGTGACATTTCTAGGCCTCTGTGTAGAACCGCCACTAAAGGCACATCTGCAATTTGGTATTATGTGATGTGTCATTGGTTTGCTACCAACGCTAAGGATGCTTTTCATTGTCGGCAAGATTTGGACCTTTGCGGGGAGACCCCAATGGTTTTCTGGTCCATCGCCTTAAACACTCGACCACAACAAACTAAAAAGTGGTGTTAAACCTGTGGCAGCCCGGCACTACCAGAGCAAACGCCTCACTGATTTGGGCTCGCCACATCCAGGTCGAGGACAGGATGAGTGTGCTGACATGCCCCAGGAGTGCATAATGGACCTGACCGGGAGGATCTCATGAGACACCATCCATGACAAGTCCCGGAGTCTGTTTGGGAGAGCCAAATGATTCATATTGCACCAATATGAATCAGGCCTTGCCAAAAAACAGCCCACGCACTGGACTCACTGGTTCCCGCTCTTGCACAACTGAAATCAGAGAGTGATGATATGTTAAAACATACACTTCTTCTTGCTTAAGGTGAAAACATAAAAAAACGTCTGAATAAAAGCTTAGGTTGGTGGCAGGATAAAAGACCCAGGTACTTTAAGATCAGAGGGTAAGGTCTTCAATATTCTGAGGTATGATCCTGTGGCTGCTGCTATGTGTATAGCTGTAAATCTGCTCCCTAAAAACAATAACAGGTCCGGCACACCTTTAAGGTAAGCTTAGATAAGCAAGAGCAAGTACAAAGGCTCGGCCAAACAACAAAGCCCACCAAAAATAGTTTTGACTCATCGGCGTTCCCCTCCAAGGAAGTCTTTAGTAAAAGGCAAAAGACTTGTGTGTTATGAAGAAAAAACAGAGTGAGTCCTGCCGTCTGATCAAGAGCAGCCGAAAACCCTAGTCGACCCAGTCCAAACCATCGCGGTACGCCTCACTGGGTGTCCAAACTAAAATGATAAGAGTCAACTTGGTAACTCCTTACTGATGTTTATATGTGTACTCACAATTCCCTTTTTTTTTTAACACCAGCTAATAACAAGTGTTACATGTGAAAAATCAATGTGTGAGTAATCAGGAAGCTCACATTACCAAATGTTTAACTTTACAACCTGTAAGCTGTTGGAACCTTGGTTGCCACAAGTTCCCAAACCTCCCCTCAAAATGTGTGTATATTAAAGATTTTCCAGCCCCAAAAATTGAACAACAGAGCAGAGTGGCGCAGCAGAAGCGTGCTGGGCCCATAACCCAGAGGTCGATGGATCGAAACCATTCTCTGCTATTCCCTATCCTTTGTATAAGCATTAAGTCTGTTGATGTTTAACAAAGTATCTGTTGCTGCAAGTGTCTGGTGTGAAATGTCTCCACTTGCTGAAGACTAAATTTAATGTCATGTTAAGTTTATTTAATCTATAAAAATGGAAACCAAAGTGCTCATTTCCGCCGTTACACCCATAAGAACTGGAGTGTAATACAATAAATATACTACACTACAGTAAAATAGAGATTGTAAAACATGTACATTTAAAGTGATGTTGTGCTGTCTGATAGTCTGAGGTATAAAAGAGAGAGCATACCGCTTAGTTTGTGTTACAGGAGGTCTTAGTCTACCACTACGTTCTATAACCCTACCAGTCAGATTACCACAGGAGGTAATATCTTTAGCAGCTCTTTTAAAGACTCTACCATAATACCTGCTGGAGATGCCAGGTCCTCATACAAGTAAAGCAAGCGCTCTACCACTGAGCTACATCCCCTTTTTTCTGAGATAGACTTAGACTTATCTGTATTAATCCTTTTGGGATGACTCCCGCAAGGAAATTGAAATATCACTGAATAAAAGAAGAAACCTGGGTAAAACATGTAATGTTAACGTTGTATATGGCTTCAAAACCTGTGAATGCAACTGCGGTGGCTGGAAATCAAACCTGGGCAAAATGCTTGCGCTGCTATGGTATAAATCATAGTCAAAAAGTAACACACCTGTTGCTGTTCTGCTGGACAATACAACGTTTACTGCAAATCTTGTAACAGACTGAAAATAAATGCTAAGAAATACATTGGTGGAGACTGGTGGCTTCCAGTACCTATGAGATAACACAATATTGTTAATGAACGAAAATGGTATATGAGTCATTGAGTCATAGTTGAGTCATTAGTTTGCTACCACCCTTAAAGAACGCCTTTCGTTGTCTCAATGTCAGAAATCTCTGAAGTAACCATAGCATCACAACTTCCATTCAGGTGTTCAACCACCTGTCACTGTATTTTCAGCATCAGTTGTGTGGTTTTTGTGTTTAAAACTCCTGCCCCGTGTGAGGGTTGAACTCACGACCTTCAGATTATGAAACTGACATGCTGCCAACTGCACCAACGAGGCTATAAAAGCAGCTGAAATGATTGGGAAGATTTCGGAAAAGCTAACAATTTGGTCTTCAATCTTAATTAAAAAAATGTACGTGGAGACCTATATACTCACACAAAGGCTAAGATCGACCCTAGATGCTTTGTCATGACCCCATGAAAAGGCCAGGACAAAAGACCGTGTGCAAAGGTTGAAGGAAACGCGAGAATACGACTATAACAAAAGAAATGATAATTCAATGATGGTGGTAGTCAGTTTAGTCAGTGGTGAATGTGTATGCATGGATGAGTGTGAGGTATGGTGTCAGCGATTTATGCTGGACAGAGTAAAACTAACAAAGATGAGCGGGAGAGGTGCTGGACTGAGAGACCTCTAGTGCCTGGCGGACACGGATTACATCTAGCAGCTCATGTTCATCTGCAAAAACTAGCAAGAAAACACACACAATCTCCATGTAGGCTACTTCAAAATGAAAGCATTTCTTGTGACAGTCTTCAGTATTAAACAAATAAAGTTGTGTACCTTTACATTTTAAACTAAACATTTCACAACAACATTCAGTCGGGTCCGCTACAGTCTGTTGGGCTTTTTCTCTCCGTTTGAGCCGTATTTCCCTTTTTGCATATTCTTCACCTCCTCGTTACTTTCCATTAGAAGCTGCTGCTCATTGGGTGAAACATGTGGCGCATGTGTCTTCTCAATTTTGCATCAGTAAATCTGTGATTGATACCGTGGTCTATTTGAGAAAGCCGTGAACGTGCACTTATCCCAGCTATCTACACCTGGCTCGACATAGCTTCACCTGTTCATCTTGGCTCGGCAAACGTGCAACCGATTAAGCCGCGATGAGCAGATCACACTAAGTCAAGCTGCGCTTTTTCACTTATCCTGGATATCTTTATTCTACTTTCGTGCCACAGGCCCCTGATGCTCTAGGCTACGCCCAACAGTTGGTGGCAGTAATGCAACAAATTGTTATGCCAAACGCCAATATGACAGAAAAGAGGAACACACATCTGTTCACTCCCTATCTCACTCCCTATTAAGCCCCTTTGTACCAATCCGGAAGTATCCCGAGACTGGGAGTTCTCCCGTATTAGACATTTGCTGGCAGTCTGAAAAACAATGTAATGATGGGGGCGGTCCCTGATATTCCCAGGTGGCATGAACGCACCAAAAGGACACCCACAGAGTCCCGGGGTGTGGTCTAATCAGCCAGATTAACTGGAAACACCTGTGTGGGTGTTCATCAACAGATAGGAAACAGGTGTGTGTATGTTTCTCTAGACGGTATATTAACTTGGCTTTGAACTAGTCCACTCAGCACCGATACCAGGACTCCTAATAGCTACTGCAGAACAACCGGTTGCGATCATGCTGTTTGTCTGGTTTTGCGTTTTTGTTTCTGCTTTCACCGGCCGCTTTGTAACCGAACAATCTCCTCCGCCTCTGCCTCCCGGTAGCTAGTCCCGGTGAACAGTACTGATGTTTTAGAAGCGGCGCAGTTTGCTGTGGTTGAATTCAACAAAGCCAACACAGAAGACCTGTTTGATTATGCAATTCTGGACATTACATCGGCTCAAGTTCAGGTAACGTTAAACTTTATTTTTCTACTATGGAAGAGGATTAGGGCCAATGTCAAACTTGTTACTTAATCTCTGAACTCATGAGTTTCTTCTTTTTGACATTTGCCTTAATCCTTTCATATTCAATGACTTGCGTTGTCTTATTGGTGCTCACATGTCTGAGCCCTGTTTCCTGTCACTTTAGATTGTCCAAGGTTTGAACTACTTCCTGGAAATGCTCCTGGGACGTACAACGTGCAAGACCGGCAACACTGCTGCTATCAAAGGCAACACTGCTGCTAGCGACTGTGATTCCAACTCTGAACCAGAGGCAAGTGTAAGACTTCAGGTTGGGTTTGAAACTCAGGGGAAAAACACACCTTAAAACCCAACACTGGTCTGCCCCAGTGCATCAATGTTAAACAAGATGCACTAATTGTTTGCTTTTTTTCTATATTTCAGGAACTTAAGTGCACCTTCACCATCTATGTAATCCCTTGGGAAGATTCACGAGTCCTTTCTCAAAAGGAATGTAAAGTCAACCACTGATTTGGACTGACGTTGTAAATAAACTCATTGAACTGGGTTTCTGTGCCAATATTTATGAAAATGGGCCACTATAAACCAGGGATGTCATTGGCTCACAGATATGCCATTCATGAGATGAGTCACATTATTCCAGTGAGTGACTAGGGAAGCTTGTCTGTGCTGTAAAGCTCAGCTTGTGTCTCACACAGCCTCTAAATGGAGACGAGACTACACCTCAACTCCACAACCACAGTTCTAGGGACTCTGCATTGAGGCAAGCTTCTTAGAGGTTCAACTACCCAGACAAGAAATACACATTTGTGTAGATTTTTGCTGTTGGAAGGTTCAATTTCAACTCCATGGCATTAAAACCCATAACTAAATATTCTCAATATTTAGTTAGCTGTTAATTCCCCACCTGGTGGGCATGGTGTGATTTCCAAAGCCCAACTCAATTGGAAACTAGAGGTGCACACTGGAGTCTGGCTGTCGCTAACCTGCCAACAGTGGCTCCTGCTACAATGGCTGTAACACTCCACTTGTGTCAGACACATGGCTGCTAAATTAAGATGCAACCAGTCTGCAGAAGGACTCCTGAGGCCCAAATTGTCCAGACAACTAACACTTTATTTTAAAACTGTTCAATTGTCTTTCCCTTATTTGTTCTCAACCCACCTTCAGACCCTTTTCTCTGTTCCAGGTACCAAACTTAGTAATGTAAAAACCATTCCCCAGTCTAAAATTTTTTTTCTCACAATTTACCTGACTATTCCCCTAAAAATTAAGTGCGGCCCTCTTGGGGGTCCAGACCCCCAGGTTGAGAACCCCTGAACTACTGTACTCAAACACGTTTCATTGTGGGAAGGCTGTTCTATTTAGTTTTCATTCCATATGTTTTTTGGCTCTGCCACTTCTGCGTTCTTTCAGTTATTTAAACCATTCAAACCTTAGGCTGTTTCAGAAAAACTGTTTAAAGTCCTTGTTGTGCTGTCCACCACATTACCACAGGAGGTAATATTGTTTGCAGCTCTTTTAAAGACTCTACCATAATACCTGCTGGAGATGCCAGGTCCTCATTCATGTAAAGCATGCGCTCTACCACTGAGCTACATCCCCTGAAGAGTTTCAAATTTTTTTGACTTAGACTTATCTTTATCAATCCTATTGGGATGAAATATCACTGAATAAAAGAATAAACCTGGGTAAAACATGTAATGTTGTATATGGCTTCAACACCTGTTAGTGCAACTGTTGTGGCTGGAAGTCAAACCTGGGCAAAATGCTAGATTGCTATGGTATAAATCATAGTCCAAAAGTAACACACCTGTTGCCTTTCTGCTGGACAATACAATGTTCACTGCAATTTGTGTAACTCAGACTGAAAATAAATGCTAAGAGATACATTCATTGGTGGCTTCCTGTACCTATGAGAACACAATATTGTTAATGAAGGCTCATCTGCGTTTATTTTATACTGAGATGAGTCATTGGTTTGCTACAACCCTTAAAGAATGCCTTTCGTTGTCTCAATCTCAGAAACAACCACAGAATAACAGCTTCCATTCATTTGCTTGTGCCAGTGTTCAACCACCTACAAGTCACTGTGTTTTCAGCATCACCTGCCCCATGTGAGGGTTGAACTCACGACCTTCAGATTATGACACTGACGCGCTGCCTACTGTGCCAACGAGGCTATGAAAGCTCTTTCAATGGTTGGAAAGATTTGGTAAAAACTAATAATTTGGCCGTCAATAATAAAAACAATGTACGTGGAGACCTATGTACTCACATAAAAGCTAAGATCAACCCTAGATGCTTTGTCATGACCTCAGGAAAAAGGGGGACAAAACACTGTGTGTAGTGGTTGACCACCTGAAAGTCATTGTGTTTTCAGCACCTATTGTGTTTTTTTCTGTTGGAATTGTACTTATGTGGTTGTATAATTTCGTCTTTTTGCCCCCATTGATTTTTAAATAACTGCCCCATGTGAGATTTGAACTCACAACCTTTACACTATGAGACTGATGCGCTGCCTACTGCACCAGCGACGCAATGAAAACTAATACAATGGTTGGGAAAATTTCGTAAAAACTAACAATTTGGTCTTCAATCTACATAAAAACCATGTTGGGGGACAACAGTATGTAAGGGGGAGGAAAAGGAAGAGAAAAAAAGAGGAAATGAGAGAAAAGATGAGAAAGATGCTAAATTACCCAAAAAGTGTAAGAGTTTTATAGTTTCTATTGAGTCAGATTTTAATTTAATTGCTGAAATTGGAATGTTTCTGAGAAATAAGGAAAGCTTAATGTAGATCCAAAGGTCTCAGGTTCGATCCCCACCTAGTGCCAAAAGATCCATACATTTAGTAAACCTACTATATTTGGTCAATATTAAAAGTTAGTCTTTATAATGAGTATTGTTTAGAAATAAATACTTTTTTTTAGTTCTCTTTTCTCTAACAGCAAGTATGTCATCCAGTAATCATTTGAAGAGAAGCAGGGTGTATAAAGGTAAGTCGTGTGCTCAGCAGTGTGTACACTATAATTTGGAATAATATTGAAATGAAGCCAATTAATATACCCATGGCAACTTTATTACATTATTGATCTCAACAAAACAATATATCTTTAGGTAACGAATAATATTGTTCAGCACAAGAAATAACTGACTATACAAAGGCTTTTATGCCAGGTAGGAAAATAAGACACGCCTCTCCAAGTATCTCCATCATTAACCACGTGTGTGTTGAAGTCCCCCAGCAGAACTACGGAGTCCCCTACTGGAACCCCATAGAGCAAGCCTCTGACACCCGGGTTTTGTCCGTTGAGGCCCCTGACCTTCGCTGCCACCAATGTGGCAGAACACCCAACCGCAGCGGTTCCTCCCACAGGTGGCGGGCCCATGGAATGGAGAGAAGGGCCCCACGCAGCTTCTTTGGTCTGTGCCTGACCGGGCTACGTGGCAAACCCAGCCACCAGGCGCTCGCTGACGGGCCTTCTCAGGGATGGGTCACTCCCTCTCTGCCTCGCTCATTGAAAAATTTATAGAGCTGTGTTTCAGGTTGTTGTGGCAGAGTGGCTAAGGCGATGGACTAGAAATCCATTGGGGTCTCCTTGCGTGGGCTCAAATCCTGCCGACAACGAGAGGCATTCTTCAAGGATGATAGAAAACTGATAAATCATCACAGTATATCAATGTTCAAATCTTGTAATACATCTGGGCATTGAGACTGTGAAATGCACTCTATCACTGAAAGTCCCTCCAGGGGGCGGGGGTCCTTTGTTATCACATTCACAAAAGTGGGAAGTGTATGTAAATGTGCTAACTCCCTTCGATAGCTCAGTTGGTAGAGCGGAGGACTGTAGTGGCATAAAGCTGAAATCCTTAGGTCGCGGTTCAAATCTGGCTCGAAGGAGAAGTTTTTTCCAGAGTTCCAGGACATGACAGATTACACATCTGTCACATAGTCAGTTTGTATTCTTAAATACCAAGTCTCTTGCTGTTCCTTGACTAGTTGCCCCCCCCCCTGCTTTGCATCGCTCCAGGTAAGTAGAAAGCAACCTGTTATGCACCTTTGCATTGCACTAACAGGTCAAAATTTGGACCAGAATCCAACAATACTATTATTTGACACTCACATACTGTAAGTCATTTAGTTAGCTAAGCGTTCAGAGGATGTGGGAAAAAGCAAGTCAAGAACAGGTTTTAAAGGACTTGCTACAGACAGTGAATACAGCAGTAGATATATCTACTGTGTACAAACACATGGTAACTTTACATGTGTTGACAATGAAGATGTTCACAAAACACTTTACTAACAATTGCATTTTACACGCACATTCATGTCCTCCTTAATATAAAGTACTGCTAAGTTCTTTATTCCCAATATCATGTCTCAGACATTAGTTCCAGATTAAAATGCTGGTTGTCAGAAGTGGGATTTGAACCCACGCCTCCAGTGGAGACTGCGACCTGAACGCAGCGCCTTGGACCGCTCGGCCATCCTGACTGATTCAGCATGTATCCAGTTGGACATGTTTGAAAAAATTATGATATAGTAAATTAAACATGTCATGATATAGTAGGTTCTCAGTCATCCATGTCATAGTTAACAAGGGAAGGTTTCTCAACTGTCAGCCCAAATATATGGAGACATGGAGACATGGAATAAAGTTACCAGGGTGGCAATGTGCTTGACAATGGCAATGCATTGCGTGGGATGTGAAGGCAATGTGCAATACAGGCCAAATCCTATGGTGGGAATCAAGATCCTCCAATGCTTCTGTCCACAATTTATACCATAGGTTTTGAAGCCATATACAACATTCCCATTACATGTTTTACCACAGTTTCTTCTTTTATTCAGTGATATTTATATCTCCTTGCGGGAGTCATCCCAAAAGGATTAATAAAGATAAGTTTAAGTATATCTCAGAAAACAATCAAAAAAAACCTGAAAATCTTCCGGGGATGTAGCTCAGTGGTCTTTTAAACCTCAGGCTATCAGACAGCCCAACAAGCACTTTAAACGTACATGTTACAGTTTCACTGTATTTATGTACTTGTACTGTAGTATATGGCATCACACTCCAGTTTGTTATGTACCTGTACTGTAGTGCTGTATATTTATTTTGTAATGCTCCATACCTGCTGTAATTTGGGTGTTACAGCAGGTATGAGTACTGTAGTTTCCATATTTATGGATGAAAATCAACTTATCATGCAATTAAGTTAACTCTTCAGCATGTGGAGACATTTCACTTCAGACACTTGCAGCAACAGACAGTTGGTTAAACATCAACAGACTGGAAATAGACTTAATGCTGATACAAACCATAGGAATTAGTAGAGGATGGTTTCGATCCATCGACCTCTGGGTTATGGGCCCAGCACGCTTCCGCTGCGCCACTCTGTTGTGGTAACCTGAGTCAACCAAGGTTCCAACAATTTATGGGTTGCAAAGTTGAACATTTGGTAGACCGTGCAACTATCTTTTATGTGAGCTTCCTGATTACTCACACATTGATTATTGACGTAGACGTATTGAACGTAGATGGAAAGCCACGCCTCTAGATCCCCTGGAACGCCCTCACGGCAAGACAGACAAGACACACAGAAGAAAGGGAAGACACAACACAGGTTGGGGAATGCAGCAGACCACAACACTTAGCCCTCGTGACAGGAAAAATCCACCAGATGACCTTCTATCCAAGCAGAGAGATGAGTACAGAGATTTGGGTGCTAGCAAGATGGATGTAGGTTGCCCATTGTTCATTTAGACTTACCAGCAACATTGTTATGATACAAACCTGCTTGAAAAACAGCCACAATTCTTTTTAAAGAATTATGCATGGAACACAAGTGATTGGGAAGCAACTCTACGCCTGAACAGGGACTTGAACCCTGGACCCTCAGATTAAAAGTCTGATGCTCTACCGACTGAGCTACCCAGGCTTCTAAAACTGCTAACTGTGGAAAAAACAATCTCCTGAACTACAAAATGAAGTAAGTGGTCACTGTGTCCAAACCTTTGTTATAGAAGTTATATATCATAACTTTAAAGATAATTGCAAATTGTTGACCCAATTGTCAGTCTATTTCCCATCTGGCAGGGACATTTCTGGATTCAGGTGGACATTGTGGACAGAAACATTGGTGGATCTTGATTCCCACCATAGGATTTAGCCTGTATTGCACATTCCCTTCACATCCCGTGCAATGTATTGCCATTGTCAAGCACATTGCCACCCTGGTGACTTTCTTCCATGTCTCCATGTCTCCATATATTTGGGCTGACAGTTGAGAAACCTTCCCTTGTTAACTATGACATGGATGACTGAGAACCTACTATATCATGACATGTTTAATTTACTATATTATAATTCTTTAAACAGGTCCTACTGAACATTCTGCTGGATCAGTCAGGATGGCCGAGCGGTCCAAGGTGCTGCGTTCAGGTCGCAGTCTCCACTGGAGGCGTGAGTTTAAATCCCACTTCTGACAACTAATGTTTTAATTTGGAATTAATGTCTGAGAATAAAGAACTTAGCAGTTCTTCGTCCTTTAAGAGGACATGAATGTGCACGAGAAACGCAATTGCAAGTACAGCGTTTTGTGAGCATCTTTATTGTCAACACATGTAAAGTTACTAACTGTGATTTAACTGAGGGATTTGGTGAAAGTTATCTTTTGTTTTGTAAAACTTTTGGTTGTGTACAAAACAGGAGAAAATGGTTCTTTGTTGCATCCAGGTTGTTATGTATAACAGATAAAAAGCGCAAATTGACATCATTCCATCCAATACGGGCAAGACGGGGTTGACAGATAGATTTTAAAATCCACACAGATAAACAGTCATCGTAGCTGTTTGCACAATTTCCGCAAAATTTACCGAGATCAAACTGGGCCGTATAGTGACGATTATACCAAAAGAGAGAAGTACTTCCACTCGTTGTTACCTGACGTTGCTATGGGTAACAAGAGTTCACAGCCACATGTTTCCTTAGGGGCTCGTAGTGGATGAAATGGTAAAACATTTGGCCCTGGATGCATAGAATGCCTGCCATATTGAGCGATAAAATGTGGGTGTCCTGAAAAAAGGTTCTTTAACTGTATCTCCCTCACCTCTTCTTTTTGTTTCTTGTTATGTCTCGGCAAGAAGTATTATGCTTTTGGGTTGTCTGTCCATCTCTACATCAGAATCAGAAATTCTTTATTGAACCCTGAAGGGAAACTCTGGAAAAGAGTTCTCCTTCGAGCCGGATTTGACCAGCGACCTAAGGATTTCAGCTCTCTGCCTCTACAGTCCTCTGCTCTACCAACTGAGCTATCAAAGGGAGCTAGCACATGCACACACAATTCCCATTCTTGTGAATGTGATAACACAGGACCACCTGGAGGGACTCAGTGATAGAGCGCACTTCCACTCTCAATGCCCAGATGTATTACAAGATTTGAAGTGAACATTGTATTGTCCAGTGATGGTGGTATAGTGGTGAGCATAGCTGCATTCCAACCAGTCGACCTGGGTTTGATTCCCAGCCATCACAGTAGCTTTCTTTGAGTGATGTTACTTGCTTTTTTTACAAGAAGTCAGCAGAAAGGTTACTTGCCCAACCTGGTTTGATAAAACATTAGATCTCTTTGGGCTGCACAATTATGGCCAAAGTGATAATTACAATTATTTTGATCTATATGGAAATTACCACAATTAATTGTTGATTTTCTACTCCAAAGTGCTAGAAAGGAAGCATTCACCAATCATTGAACCTCAGGTTGACAAGGAATGGCAGCACGGTGATTGATGTAATCAAGCCACTCTTAAAGAAGAACAACCTAGACAAGTCACTAATGAGCAACTATAGGCCAATATCAAACCTTCCGTTTTTAAGTAAAATCATTGAAAAAGTAGTCTTTCAACAACTCAACCATTTCTTGTCACTAAGCAACAGTTTTGATACCTTTCAGTCGGGTTTCCGACCACACCACAGCACTGAAACGGCTCTTGTCAAAGTCTTTAATGACATCCACCTTAACACAGATAATGGCAAAATTTCAATCTTATTAGTACTTGATCTCAGTGCTGCATTTGACACGGTCGACCACGACATACTACTAGACCGATTGGAAAACTGCGTTGGCCTTTCTGGCTTAGTACTAAACTGGTTTGAATCCTACCTAAAGAATAGGGATTACTTTGTGTCAATAGGTAATTATGCATCTGAGCGTACAAATATGATGTGCGGCGTTCCGCAAGGCTCCATTCTGGGGCCTCTTCTGTTTAACATCTACATGCTTCCACTGGCTCAGATTATGGAGAACAACAAAATAAGTTACAATAGTTATGCGGACGACACACAAATTTACATAACCTTATCGCCAGGGGACTATAGTCAAATACAAAAACTGACTAACTGCATCAAACAAATTAACGACTGGATGTGCCAGAACTTTCTGAAATTAAACGAAGGAAAAACTGAGGTAGTTGTTTTTGGGAAAAAAAGAGGAACGATTAAAAGTCTGCACTCAGCTTCAAACAACAATGTTAAAAACAACAGACAAAGCCAGAAATCTGGGTGTAGTCATGGACTCAGACCTGAACTTTAACAGCCACATTAAGACAATTACAAAGTCAGCCTACTATCACCTAAAGAATATATCAAGGGTTAAAGGACTTATGTGTCAACAGGACTCGGAAAAACTTGTCCATGCCTTTATCTTCAGTAGACTTGACTACTGTAACGGGGTCTTTACAGGTCTCCCTAAAAAATCAATCAGACAGCTGCAGCTGATTCAGAACGCTGCTGCTCGAGTCCTCACTAAGACCAAGACAGTGGATCACATCACTCCAGTTCTCACTAAGACCAAGAGACTGGATCACATCACTCCAGTTCTGAAGTCTTTACACTGGCTTCCTGTACCTCAAAGAATTGATTTCAAAGTACTCTTGCTAGTTTATAAATCCCTTAACGGTTTAGGTCCAAAATACATTTCTGATCTGCTACTACACTATGACCCCCCCAGACCTCTCAGGTCATCTGGGACAGGTCTACTTTCTGTCCCCAGAGTCAGAACTAAACAGGGTGAAGCAGCTTTCAGTTTCTATGCTCCTCATATCTGGAACAAACTCCCAGAAACCTGTAGATCCGCTGCTACTCTCAGTTCTTTTAAATCAAGGCTGAAGACCTTTCTTTTTGATGCTGCCTTTCTTTAAATGACTGCTCATTTCTTTAAATTTCTTATGCTGCACTGTAACTTTTATTCTTGTGTTTTATGTGTCTATTTTTTTTTTTTTTTAACTGTCTATTCATGTGTTTTACCGGTTTTTAATGCTTATGATTTTGAGCTTCCTGTGCCTCAAAGAAGTTTCCATATCAGAAATTTGGGTTAACACTTTCATTGGATTTGGGAGTTTTTGGTTAATTTTTTAGCATTTGGAGAAAAAACATTTGGTAAAAGAATTTTTTTTTAAGTGTAAAAAAGAGACAAAAATGTCAACAAATGTGAAAAGTGAAGTGCAAAAAAAGAAAGAAAAAGCTTTAAAAATTTTGGGAAAAACCCACAAAGATTTAAGAAGGAACATCAGAGGGAGAAGACGGGGACAGATCTGTGGGAGGAGATGGGGACAGATCAGAGGGAAAAGACAGGGACAGATCAAAGGGAGAAGACGGGGACAGATCAAAGGGAGAAGACGGGGACTGATCAGAGGGAAAAGACAAGGACAGATCAGAGGGAGAAGACAAGGACAGATCAGAGGGAGAAGACAAGGACAGATCAGAGGGAGAAGACGGGGACAGATCAAAGGACCAACACACGGAGACTTTGATTCCTAATAATTAAACTGAACTAATAAATCTGTCTTCCAGGAGATGACGGGGACAGATCCGTCTGGAGAAGACAAGGACAGATCAGAGGACCAACCCGATATCATGAAGACAGACACAGATCCTTCTATTCGTCCTTATTTCTTGTTGGAGAACAGAAGAACTCAGTTTTGTTTTTATTTTTCTGTTTGCATCCGTTTTCAAACCCGAGCACCTTATTTAAGTTTTGTTGCATGAATGTTTTATTTTGAAAGAGTGTAAAACTACTTCCTAATGAAACAGGTTGAACTATCTGAGGTTTAATCATAAAGTGTGTGTGCGTGTGCGTGTGCGTGTGTGTCAAAAAAAACAATGATTCAGTTTGAAATATATTTTCATCCACAAATTAATTTTAGTCCTCAAAGCCTCGTAGTAACTCATAGTATAGTACGTCAAAATATTCATAAAAAGTCATAGTATTGTATGTCGAAATATTCATAAAAAGACATAGTATAGTATGTCAAAAAAGTCATAAAAAGTCATATAACGTGTCAAAAATTTATAAAAGTCATAGTTTAGTATGTCAAAAAATTCATAAAAGTCATAGTATAATATGACAAATATTCAAAAAAAGTCATAGTATAACATAATTCATGAAAGTCATAGTATAGTATTACAAAATATTCATAAAATGTAATAAAAAGTCAGAGTATAGTATGTAAAAAATTCATAAAAAGTCGTTGTATAACATTTTAAATGAATGCTCATTTCTTTAAATTTCTTATGCTGCACTGTAACTTTTATTCTTGTGTTTTATGTGTCCTAATGTTTCTATTTTGTTTTTATCTGTCTATTCATGTGTTGTATTAGTTTTTAATGCTTATGATTTTTACTTGTGTTTTATCTGTTTAACTGATTTCGTGTAAAGCACTTTGAATTGCCCTGTTGCTGAAATGTGTTATACAAATAAAGCTGCCTTGCCTACACTTTTAGACTTTGCTGTAATTTCTACAGTTACCACAAAATGTCCAGTAAAATACTATCACTTTCTTTTCCGGTTCATTACTGTAATATGCATTGCATTATGGGTAGTAACATTTAATTTAGAGTGATTTACTGTATTTTTTGAATTTGTGGTAGTCTGCTGGAAAATAACAGCAGTAGTGTTACTGTAGATGAATAAGACAGCATAAAATAAAATTGTTTGTTCATGTTATAGAAGTATAGAAATGAAAAAGAAAATATCTCTTAAGTTTTTCATTTTATAGAGATATTTCACATTTTATTTATTATGCTTTTAGCAGTGTAAATAACTTATTGAGAGTTGTAGAGACAAACAAGAAAGGGATTATGGATTTAAATGCTTGACCGCCATATTTGACCTCTGACCTCACGACTTCTAAAGAATAGCGGGTAGATACTTCAAAGGTGTTGAAAGAAGTAGCGGCTAGGGACATCAACGGAGGACCGGTTTGGTCCGTGTGCAGCAGAGTCCGGTCACACACACTACTCAGAGAGAGCTGGAGCAGTGTTAAGGTAAGATCAATCTTTAATAATTCTATGATATTAAAATCTCTGCTGATAAGCCTTCCCAAGCGGAGACGTTAGCTTACCGACCTGTGTCATAGCTAGGCTAGAGCTAGCCGTTAACTAGCTTCCCCCCCGAAGGAAAACTTAGTCTCGCTCCAACCTAACATTTTCCCCGTGGTGAGGATTAGCTAGCTCTAATTACGACGTTCAGTAAAGCTAACACAACTCGTTCTACATGCGCTGTTCAGGACATCTTTTTTACTTTACTGTCAGACCATTGCCTGAAATACAATGTAACCCATGTTCTGGAAGTTTAAGGTCGGTTGCTGCTAGCTTATGAGCTAGCTGTTGCTGCATTTTGGCTAGCATTACCTCCGGTTAATGCTAACGTTATGTTCCAGATTCTGTTGGTTGGTTTGTCAGTGTTTTAGAATGATTAAGCAAAACTTATAACAGCTATATTATAACATAGGCTACGCGGTTATATTAGTGGAGGTAAAGTTAACATTAAACCGTTACCTTTACATTTGCCACTCTAGTTAACATTTAGGCTATGTCTTTTAAAAAAAAACACACACACAAAAAACACCCATTCTATATGTCAGGGAAAGTAAAAGCGTCTTTACGTTAATGTGGTGGATGGAAAGGGAAAAAAATAATCTTTGTAGTTCTTTTAGCTAAAAAAGATATGTGCTAAATTGAATTCAAAGTTAACCACATTTAGCTCTAGTTTTGGTGGAAAATTCAGTGCCTCCAGCATTTATGGAGAGCAGTTTTTTGTCTTGGCTTCAGGATTTGGACACTTAAAACCATTGGGATGTCCAGCAAAGATTTGCCTCAGGGCCTTACTTTGCAGTAGTATTATTGCTTTCTGTAATGTGATATTTCATTGAATTCATCCTTTTTAGTATATGAGACCTTAGCAAAAGAATGTGTAACTTAAAGAAAGTTAGGAGTTGAGTCAATAGCTACCATCATACAACACAGAATTAGGAATATTCTGTAGACATGTGAAAAACCATCAGCACTCGGCAAACTATAAATTTGCCATGAGCTTGTCAATCTGTGACAGTCACAGATTAAAGGCAGACTCAAAGGGTAGCACTTTAAAGAAAAAGTGTGAATGTGTTGTGTCGTTAATAAACACGAAAGGCAGCACTAAATTGGCTTAGTTAGTGTGAAGAAGAGTCCAAGGAGACGAAAGATAACGTCTCTAAAAATAGAGTCGTGAAGGGGAGTGACACTGACGGTGATCAAGAAAGGTAGCACTAACATTGACTAATAAGCGTGAGGGTAGTCTCAAGTTTACAATTGTGTTTTATCTATTTTTCTTTTCCTTCTTTAAAAGGATACTTGTGTGTTTTCTGTTTAATATGTACATGGTTTGCAGAATAAGGCCACTTGGGTTATCTTTGGGCTGCTCTATGGTCTTCTGCAGAAGGATAAATCCCAGAAATGGCTCATTCCAGATTATTTAAGCAACAAATGTCCCTGGGTGGACTTGAACCACCATCCTTTCGGTTAACAGCCGACTGCGCTGACCTAATGCGCTACAGAGACTGCGCCTGTCTGATGTTAAACTAAAGAGTGTGTAACTCAAAGAACATGGTGTTAGGAGTTGAGTCTATAGCTACCATAGTTTATGGGGAAAAAGAAAAGTAAAATTAAAAATGTATTTTCCTTGCCGCTTAAACCGGTGTGGGTATCCCAAGGCTATTAGCTGCCATTTAAGAAGATTAAGAACAATTAAACGATGGAGATTAAGCAGAAGCATTAGTGGCGGGAACATGAAAGCAAAAATCCCACAGTTCGACAGAGCAGCTATAGGCCAAGCCTACAGCATATAGTCCATCCATCTGAGGCTGGAACTATTTTACTGATGTCTTTCTGTCATATTAATTCGTTTCTTCCCTTTTTGTCTTTATTTGTTTCAGAATGGCTTTGAATAAAATCTTGAGAAGCACACCCGAGACACCGTACAACAGGCCCCCGCCTATCCATATCTCAGCGCTGATAAGCAAAAAAGAAAAAAGAGTGTTGTCCTGGAGCTTTGAGGACGGAGAAGCAAGACCATTGGTCTCAAAAGAAAATGTACTGGTGATTGTATCAGATGGTAATTCTGTTACAAAAATTACTTTATTTGAAGAATTTCCCTTAAAAGTCAAATGTGGGTCAAGTTATATTATGAGGGGGTACACCCTGCGGGGCCAGGCGCCACCATATTCAATTAATGTCACCAAAGATACACAATTCTTCCGATCCGCGCCTCTAGAAGTGGCCGATGCCCTGAGGGAGGAGGCGGAGAAGCTCCTCTGCCCGTTGTCCGTAACGACGGAGATAGTGGAAGCTGTCGGGGCGGGGGGGGGGCTTCTCACCGTCCAAGGAGAGGTTGTGAAGGTCAGTTGATGAATTTTCCAAAATAACAACATTAATTTAGTTGTGATTTTGTAAGTAAAATGTGTTGGAAGTAGCCTATTTAAAATAATACATTGTCTGTGTTTTCAGCTGTCAGCGATAAAACGGGCCAGGTGGGGGGGGGGGGGGGGGGGGAACTGTGCCCCTTAAAACCATATGATTGGAGCAGGTAGCTATGAACTACTGATAGTGTTTGAAAAGATGTTTCGGAAAGATAAAAAAAGAGAAGAAGACTTTATAAGGCAGGCTACTGCTAAATAGAGAAGAAGTGAACACCAACAGCAAATTGAAAGGTCCTGTAGTGTAATGCGTCCTAGTTTGGAACGACCGATGTCTGTGACAGTGTTTCTTCAACTCAGGCCATCAGGGTGGGATACCCTGTCGCAGCCTGGTCATTGGCAATCACACAAATAATACACGTAGCCTACACACAATACTCTGGACATAGGATGTTTTTTGTTGTTATTATAATCTAATATACATGACATATAACCTAGCAATGCTGTGGTAATTTTGTATTTAAAGGGAATACGGGATATTGTTTTACAGGGATACAAATAATATATATTTCTTTTTTTATAGGACAAACATCAGGTGGAAGTGAGCCTGTGGAGGGAGGCAGCCATGGTTCCCATTCAGTATTGTCAACATCATATGTTTCCGCCTCCAGTCCACAAGCCACACGGCCCTTGAGGTACTTTTTTCATGGATGATTTAATTGTTAATTTAAATACGCAAAATATAGACAATGTATGTAGCGAGTATTGGTGTATGTATGACAAATTTCATTCATTCATTCAAACCAGGATAAAAACATCTTGAGATTAAAAATCTCTTTTACAAGAGTGTCCTGGCAAGTGGCAGCAGCACGTTTCAGATAGACACAGAGACACTTACATGTAAATACATAAACACACTTTCACTCATATTCAAACTACAATGTCATCATAAAAAAACAGGGCCCTAACACAATTTAAAAACAGTGACATACAGACTGCCTTTCTGCCAGGTCCTTTAACAAGCCTTTAAAAGGATAAAAAGAGACCAACTCCTTCGACTGGAGTCGAAACCAGATCCTGTGAGCGCAGGTGATGTGTCCCTGCAGACCTCGGGAGGAGATAAGTGTTCAGATAAGGAGGAAGAAGTCCTAATACTGCCTTGTAAATAAAAAGATGCCAGTGCATCCAACGCCAAATCGAGAGTGAAAACCACCTGACCCGAGAATACAGCAAACAGTGATGAGTGAGAGATTTTAAGTTTATGATGAATCTCGAGGCTCCGTGAAACACAGTGTCCAAAGCATGAAGACACTGGGAGGTTGCATGCATGTATAAAATATCACCATAGTCCAAGACAGACAAGAATGTTGCATTTACAAGTTGTTTTTTTTGCTTCAAATGATAAACAAGACTTAATTCTAAAGAAAAAACCTAACTTAAATTTCAGTTTTTTAACCAAATCTTGGACATGCAATGTAAAAGACAGTGATTGGTCGATGGTAATACCCAAGTATTTGTAATGTGACACTTCTTCAATTTCGGTACCAGAAAGTGTACAAATGGTTGGGACATTATTCTTAGTTGATTTTCCCAAATAAAAACTGTAAAATATTTAAAACAACCTCTATAAATATTTCAATAAAGTGATTATACATGCAATCCCTTATTTTGTATTTCTAGCCGTATCAATTCATGACAGAATTTGGCTCATTATGTCAAAACTCTTCACACAAGGCAATCAGACATAGCACTTGGAAATGAACAACTCACATCTACGCCAAAATGAAACTGCAATCAAAAGTTAACACTCCTTTCTAAAAATGAAGTTCTTCCCATAAAACCATACACTCACGCACCGTTTGAATGACTCTTTCATATCACCAGCAACACACTGATATAAAACACTGCAGTCTTTGTGTTTCTATTTTTAGTTTTCTCAGACTCAGTCTTTAGTAAAACTCAAAGGTAGAGTTTCTGAGGTAGCTTATCAAAGAAGAAGAGTTTTTAGAAAAAATAAACATTCTGACAGAAATAAAGAAAAATAGAATCACAAATCATCAAATTTAGCAAGAAAACAAAAGCTAAAAAAATTACTGGAAACAGTAAATTGCTATTGCTTAATTAAGGAGAATATTTCAGTAAAGGGAGGCATGTTGGATACCTCCTCTCTGAAAGATTACAGTGCATGAGTTCAGTACATTTAAGAATATTAATATTCTGAGGCATTGCACTCAAGAAGAAAATAACAAAAACAGAAAACTATTGTCAATCACCAGTGCAGTTTAGATTTTGAGGCAACACAATTGTTTATTAACTTTGATGGACTCCTCCAGAGGATGGATGTTTTATTTCAAACATTGTGATTACAGGAACCTGAAATCAGTGCTGAGAAATGTTGATTTCCTCCGTCCAGGACACGGTCCCCACGGCTGGGGTCAGCGCTCTGGGAGCCACTGGGTTTGGGAAGCCGGGCTCCCTGCAGCTCTCGGTGGAGGAGGGGGACGCTGTGTACGAGATCGAGGAAGCCCTGTCGGCACCATTAGAAAAAATTCTGACAAAGCTGCCTTTTTATTTAAAAATTAAAACCTCAGGAAAGGTCATTGTCGAGGCAGAGGCCTCTGACAAAGAGGAATGAGTTTGGTAGTTCTGTTTAGTTTAGTTGATTATAGATTTGTTGTATGTTAATAATGTTATATTTTAGTTGTTAAATATGTTCAGTTGAAATGTTTAATTAAAGGTTACATGTTTTCCAATTTGGGTTGTTCAGTTAGTCATTCATTTCTTCAGTAAATAATCAAATCTACTGATGCTTCTGTACAAGTTTCATGAAAAGGTTTTACGCTACATTAGGAAAAGCAAAAGGCAGCTATTATATCTTATTCACCGGTTCACACACTCAGTAACAAAAAAGTAATTTACTTAACACCGATGGGATTGATGAAGTTTTAAAGTTTTGATCATAAGAAAAACATTCAGAATCATATTAATCTATCAATTCATATACATTATAATTGAGAGGAATGTGACATTTGCATATTTAAAGATGTTATTTCCCCTAACAAGACACAAAGGAGAAGAGATATCATCATACAGTCTTTAACTTAGCAGGAATAATAATACTTGATGGCAGTACAGAATACCATAGTTCATTACTGCATTATATTCCAATGTATTTGTTTGATTTTAAGTTGCCAGCTGCCGCCTAAATTTTGTTTCAAGGCTCAAACGCTATAAATAACACATCGTCTCTCTCAAGGACGCTGGTATTACCTAATCATTGGTAGAGATGACTCTTCATAATATTATTATTATTATTATTATTATTATTATTATTATTATTATTATTATATAATTGGGTGGATTGCATATTATATACATTGTAATGATGTGAGAATCTACTTTGGTATAAAAAAGCATGAACACATTAAAGTGAGACACTACAGGTGAATAGACTAACAATTAACTTAAAGGTATCACCATGAAACTTCAACCGTTGATTACTCACATAAATGAGAGAAAAAAATGTATAGAAGGTTTTCTGTAATTTGATGTTTAAATATGCGAATCAGGTTATATCTAATTAAATATCTGCTAATTTGCATATTGAAGTGAAGAATCTGACCATTGAAAAAAATAAGGTTCAAAGTTCTTTTTGCATTTTCTTGATATATTCAATGACAAGACATTTACAGAAGGGATTATGAATATCTCCTTTTGTTACCCAGTTAATGAGAAAATACTGCCAAGAGCCTTGAAAAATGGATTTGTAGGCATAACATGTCGTAAAAATCAGGCCAAAAATGACTTCTCAACAAATCCCTCTGTAAACACCTTCAAAATATGGTTAGGTATACGACTGTACAGTTTGGTGAATGTAGGTGCTACAGAAGTGGGAAACTTTTGCTTGGAGTGTGAGAAAAAACGGCTTTTAGAGACTTTTATGGCAAAATTCAACTAATTTCTATTGAAATCCATGAATATGCAGACAAAACATGCCTTTAGGTCCAAGAGCCATGTCTCACACTGTTTAACATCCAAAAGTCATTATTGCTTCATCCATCACTGATCTGAATTATATATTATTAATAAAGGATATCAGTGTAAGCTGATGTGCCGGGTTCATACATTTAATAATAATAATAATAATAATACGTATTTTTCACACACACTACTATCTAGTAAGTTCTGAAAAGGATATCTCTGTTACTATGTTCATGGAGCAGCTCCATTGTTAGCAGGGCCCTGATCGAACCAAACTCCATCTGAAAAATAAGAATTTTAAAAGTTGTCTGCTTGTCATCTTGTAGACAGACCTGATCATGTATGATTTCAGATGTTTTACTAATCATCACCATAATGTTGTTATTTCGGCATACTTTATATCTGTGTATTGCAATTAAAAATCTGTAGTTTAAGACACAGACACATAATATGTTACAATGTATTGCTTATCAACCAGGTATAATAGTGGCGCAGTGGTCATGATGCATGCCCTTCAAGTGAAAGTACCGATATTTATGTTCAAATGTAAGGAGTAGAAGTAAAAAGTCACCACAAAAATAAGTACAAATATCAGAAGAAATCTACTTGAGTACAGTAACGAAGTATTTGTACTTCGTTACTTCCCATCTCTGGTTACAACAGACTTATAGCTAGCTACCTACCTACGTTAGCCACGTCAGCTCTATTAGCCCCGCTGCTAAACTTGTTGTAATGTTAGCTAGCCAAGAAACGGTAGTAGCCTTAGTTAACTAACTTGACGTTAGCCACATAACAACAAGAGGTAATGCACTCCGTTTCAGTCAGAGCTCGGTTGACTTTGTTATTTGCTGAGCAAATTATATAAATACGTTACATACACTCATGTTGTTGCAGAAAAAAGACGTTAGCATGCTAACAACGTCAATCAGCTGGCAAACAAACTTACTGTTAGTGCTGTCAAGAAGTCCTTCAATGGTGAAAACTGTGAAAAATGTGCTGATATCTCTCCCAATCTCAGTATCTCCGTATCTCTCTGTATGCCTTAATGTTATTCTATCCCTAAATAGCCAAAGCTGTCAGTTTAAGAATAAAGCACCGTTAAACAGAATGCACGGTCATTTATACCAGGGGTTCCCAAAACTTTCAGCCCACGACCCCCAAAGTAACGGTGCAAGAGACTTGCGACCCCCCCACTATAAACGTATATAAACATTGCGCGCAACCGCACACGCACTATAGGCGTGAAAATCAAAAGAGCTGTTCCCTTTTTATTTATTTGCTTGGTTTTATTTTAAATTTAGCCACTAGTTTTATCTTGTGTTAAAATCATGGCTAACATATGCTATTTCTAATCATTTTTAAATTTTTGTTTTATTTCTGGAAATCAACTTGCGAATTTCGCCTGACAGAAAACCACATACAACACAACTTAATTATGCATTTAGTTTGTAATAGTATGAATTTCTTTTTCATAAACGGCCACTAATATAATATTTGACCATCTTTGAATTTCATTTCTTTTCTTTTGAAAATATAATTCTGTGCATTTTTTTGCTGCTGTCAATCAATTCCTACGCAAAGTTCGGCATTTATCAATTTGAACGTGAGCATAGGCTGCGAAATAATCTCACGTCTGGTCTGACCTTGTGTACACAAGTTTACGCAGACACCGTCATCACATTTAAGAGTAAATTTAAAACTCTTTCCTTTGATAATGCTTATTGTTAGGGAGTCGCAGCGTTCGCCTAGACCGGCTGGGGAGGGTGTATAGCCACAGACATGGCACCCCTTCTCTATTCTGCTACTCTTCATAGTCGTCAGATTAATTTACCATATAATCAATAATATAATAAAACTAGAGGAAGGCGGTGCAGTACAGCTTGATCCAGCAGGGGAGAGTCCTAGCCAAACCAGACTCCTCTTTTTACCCTGTCTCTCTTAGTTACGCTGTAATAGTTTTAGACTGCCGGGGGACTTCCTTTGACACACTGAGCTCCTCTCTCCTTTATCTTTCAGTTTGTGTGCATCCATGTCCCAGAAATGCTTGTTACTAACCTTGCTCTGGCGAGTCATTCTCAGAGTCCTTATGTTCTTTTCTCCCAAGCATGTTTCCTTGGATCAAGGGGGCTCCAAAATCATGTTTGCAGCTGTTGCTGTGGTCCTGCTACCCGTCCTGCAATTCCCTGTTACATCCTGCTAGGCCAAATAACAACAGTTATCTCACTGCACTTTTCTTTAAAGTGCCGGTCTAGACCATACTCTGTGATGTTATTTACAAAAACCCAACAATTCCCACCAAGAGGCACAGCTATGGGCAAGAGGCAGAAACCTCGAGCAGAACCATGGCTCAGGGTGGGCGGTAGAGGCAGCAGGTGTCTCCAACCACGGTTCCAGACTCCACAGCTCCTGAGCCAGAAACACCTGCAGGAAGTGATAGGAGGAGAAAGGAGAGGGGCAAGAGAGCACAAGACTCTTAAATGTGGAGATGGTGTCTGCCTCCTGAACCCAAACTGTAACCTGGTTCCACAGGAGAGGAGCCTGATAGCTGAACGCTCCGGCTCCTATTCTACTTTTGGAGACTCTATGAACCACAAGTAACCCTGCATTCTGGGAGTACAGTGCACTGGTGGGGTAATAAGGTACTATGAGCTCTTTAAGATGGGGCCTGAACATGAAGAGCTTTGTAGGTGAGAAGAAGGATTTTAAATTCTATTCTGGATTTTACAGGAAGCCAATGCAGAGGAGCTAAAGTAGGAGAGATGTAATCTCTTTTCCTGGTTCCTGTCAAGATGTGCTGTTGTTCATGAAGGCAGAACTGGGATTTTGTATAATGTGACGTGTCATTGGTTTGCTACCATTGCTAATGGTTAGAGGGTTACAAATACCAACACTGGGTCCTTAATCCAACTAGAAGGATCTTAGTGATCGCGGACTCAAACCTCTCTAGACTCCCATTGATCCACAACAAAAACGTCCAAGTTGACTGCTACCCTGGGGCCAATTTCTCACACGACATCAACATCCTTAAAAATAAAATGCCAACAGTTAACACTGTGGACATTAGAAATACATACAGTCCAGAAATTACATAAATACAATCTAAAATACCACACAGAAGTGTGTGTGTGTGTGTGTGCGCGTATGTGTCTGTGTCTGTTTGTGTGTCAGTGTGTATGTGTGTGCGTGTGTGTGTGTGTTGGGCAGGTGACTTTTAAAAAGTAATTAGTTACAGTTACTTCTTCCAAGAAGTAACTAAATTAGATACTCAGTTACAAATTATAAATATTTTCATGTACAGGTCATAAGTCCGGCACCATTCATAAAAGTGACAATGAAAACTCAAAGTACTGTTCAAATACAGTTTCTCCAACTGTGTTTATTATTTTATAATCACGTTTATCCAAGTTCAAGAGTCCATATCCCCGGAGGTCCCGCAAAAGAACTTTTCTCATGGACCAACCCCTTAAAAACTTACTTTGGGCAGCTAGAGCAACCTTCCCCCATGCCAAAATCTTTGTACCAGTGATAAACTTCTCCCACCTCCTACCCAAGGAAGAAATCGACACAGTCAAAAACCTGAATGTACTGAGCCGACGACTTCCATACCACATCCCCTGCCTTCCGGGGAATTTCCAAACAGAACAAGATGGCATCCACTGGAAAATGTCCACGGGCAGGGCCATGTGGCATCACTGGTCCGTTTTTTTTGGTGCAACAAAGTAAATCCACTGGATCCCCCCAAAAAAACAGTGATTAACCTCTCAGAAACTACACGCTGACCAAAGCACAAAAACAGCTTCTTTGGAAAGGCCTTTCCTTTGCCCCCACCCTTTCCTCAACCAAAAACTTTAGACAGACTCTCCAGATAGACTTGACGACCTACCACCGCAGATTAAAACTTCACAGTTATTTTGACCCAAGTATTGAAAGCACCCGCAACCCTTTTCAACTAAAATCAAATTGGGAACCAGACCTGCGGACTCTTCCAGAAGAGCTGATTCAACTTATCAATATGGACCAACGAACCGTCGCAAATCTCGGCCCCTACCCTGCACGCCCTAACCTGGCTGAAACGGAAATACAGGCCTTAAAAGAGCTACAGGAAACCACCTCCATAGTAATAAAACCGGCAGACAAAGGTAGCGCAATTGTGATTATGGACCACGACCAATACATCCAGGAAGCTTTGAGACAACTAGGGGACATTAACTACTATGTCCCCTTAACAACACCCATTCACACAGAAACGGCTCGCCAAATAGGGACTACTCTGGACACAATGTTACAGACAGGCCTCATTACAAAAAAAACAAAACAAATACCTAAAAGGACAAAATCCACGGAGAAGACTTTTCTACCTCTTACCAAAAATCCACAAACCCCCGGAAAGCTGGCCAGTGCCCCACAAAATTCCCCCAGGACGACCGATTGTCTCAGACTGTGATAGTGAAAGCTAAGATAGCCGAATATATTGACTTTTACTTAAACCCTCTCTGTAACCGACATGAGGCCAGGTGCCAGACAGTTAAACATGACTCGATCATTTTCTCCATGGATGTTGACAATCTCTACACAAACATTGAAACGCATCGAGGCCTAAAAGCCGTGAGGATCAAGATGGAAAAGTATCCAGACCAGACTCCTATATTCTTGAGCTTCTACACCTTAGCCTGACGAGGAACGACTTTGACTTTGACAATTGACACTACCTCCAGATTAAGGGCACAGCTATGGGCAAAAAATTCGCCCCAGCATATCACCAATATCTATATGGCCGACTGGGAAGAATCCATCCTCCCAAAATGTACAAAACAACCAGCCTGCTACTTCCGCTACCTGGACGACATTTGGCATCATACGGAGGAACAATTTGGACAATTCATGGACAAACTCAATTCACACCATCCAACAATAAGCCTTAAAAAAAACACCAGTAATTCGAGCATGGACTTCCTGGACGTAACCACATTTAAAGGCCCAAACTTTGCCAATACAGGACGACTGGACACTAAGGTGTTCTTCAAACCAACAGACTCGCATGCCCTTCTCCACCACACAAGCTTCCACCCAAAACATACCTTCAAAAGGTAAACTAAAATCACAGCTAATTAGATTCCAGAGAATCTGCTCTAAGGAGGAAAATTTTGACGCGGCAACGAGGGTACTTCTCAAAGCCCTCCAAAAAAGAAATTACCCCAGATCCCTGTTCCAAACAGTTCTTGAGGAGGTGCAGCAACGACCAACAACATCTACTCAACCATGAAACATCCCCCCAAAAGTGGTCCCCTTCATCCTGACGTACTCCTCCTACACGGCCCGTGCTTCTAAACTAGCAAAACAGAACTTCAATGACCAAAATGAACGAAACTGAACTCGGACAGCGACTTAAAATTATCTCGGCCCACTGAAAAAATCCTAACCTAAGAGACCTGCTAACCCGTGCCAAATTACCAAAACCCTGAGAACGACCCCTTCCCCAGGCCAATACCGCACCGCAACTAACCCCACTACAAAAAGCACGTACTCCTTGCCAAGACACATCTCACTTAAACACAACAAATTTGTCTATTTGATACATTGCAGGAAATGCGGCAAGATGTATGTTGGAGAAACTCGCAACTCTTTATCTTCCCGCCTTTCAACCCGCCACTACAATACAGAACAAACAAGAAATCAAATACATACCTGACAAAACACTTTTTCGGACCATGGCATAAAAAACTTCAACTTCAAGGCCTCCAACACGACCCCGGTTGGACGACACAAGAAAGCCGGAAAGCTGAAAGACATTGGATGTGGAAATTAGGGACTCTGCATCCTAAGGGACTGAACAAAACCTACTATGGAGAGTAATGATAAATAATTGTAAATAGTTAATAACACATTGTGTAAATAGTTTTATTGTTCATCTTAAAGTTCCTTCATTGTTCTTGCCGTTGTTGGCCTTGCAAATGATTGTTTGTATTCACTAACCTATTCATTAAAGAAAAAAAGTATGCCTAGACCGGCAGGGAAGTGTGGCTAGCCGTAGACACGGCGCTCCTTCTCCTCTCTGCTCCTTCTTTTCTTTCCCTCACTTTATGACTCTAACATTCTTTATTTGGCTCCTAAATGGAATCCATTCTGATAACCAATTCCTGAACCCAACCGTAACACCAAAACGTAGCATTCAACCCTAATGCTAAACTCTACGCTTATCCCTTGACCATTGCCTTTAACCCCTACCCCCAACCTTAACCCCTAATCTTAACCTCTGACCCTAATCCCTACACTTAACCCCCTAACCATAACCTTAAAACCCTAAACCCCTGATCCTAACACTTAACCCCTAACCCTAACCCTAACCCTACCCTAACCCTAACTCCCTAACCCTAACCCTACCCTAACCCTAACTCCCTAACCCTAAGAGAGCGCTACTTTTAACTTCTTTGTGTTAAACCTTTTAAGGAACCACTTTACTGTGATTTTAACTTTTTTTAAAGCAGTGATTGCTTTTAAGGTCATAGGAAGATTTTAACCTGCAAAACAGCCCAATTTTAAGGAGGATTTGTTTTACAACCAGCCGACCAGCCAGGACACCTAAGCGGTGAGTTTTTGGAAGGTAAACATTTTGTGTGTGCACACCGAAGATCTCGGACTCACCAACTACATAGGATGGCTTTTTATGAACTTTCAGTGCTGCTTTTCATCCCCTTTTAATTGTTTAAAGACTGTGTGGACCCAGGGACTCTTCACTCGGAAAAATGGCCTAAACAAACACAAGGCCTCCGAACCTGTGAGTTTTAAGTTGTCTTTAACCTCATTACCGTTTTATTCCAGTTTTAAGGAACCCGCCCTTCGCTTTCTTTCTCCTAACTTTCTTAATCCCCCTCTCCTTTCATTTCATTGCTGATCTTTATATACCAGGGTTTTATGTGGCTTATTTGAACAGGCTTTTTATTTGTTTTTTGACAGTTTTTTTTTTTTCCACAGGTGGTTTCCCTCCATTTTATTCCCTCCTTTTTATGTGCAGCCGGGTCGGCCATTTTGCGGGTTCTGTGTGGGTGATTTTATCAGCTGGGAGTTCCTGCAGCTTTGTGGCAAATATGGCAATACCACTGCACAACAGGTTCACACCGCTGGCGTTGGCTCCGGGGCGAACCATCGCTCCCCTCCTGCCCTTCCCTCAGGAGCCAACAGCCAGCCTGCACACACTACAGTTCACCATACCTATCCCCACACCAAGACATACTTCAAACTGTTACAGGCCATCCACCACTCCGAAATCATCAATCACACACTTCACGCGGGCACTTTTCCACAAGGCATGATACCACACAACACCAGACTCACCTCCTTCATCAAACCCTCCTCCCCCAACAATAACACACTGGACTTGGTTAAACTCAACACGGATACATGGATGCATAATATCATCACCATACTTAGGGAACACTATGACACAGTCATTGCTACACTGCTGCAGGACCTCCCACCATTCACACAGGTATCCTTCACCAAATCCATCCAGTGGGGGAGGGCAAGGTACAGGAGGAAACTTACGGCCTCCTCTGTCGCCACGCTGAGGGACCTGATCTCTAGGGGTCCCCAGACGGAGGAGGCCCCTCCACCACCTCAGCTCTCCCCCAACCACTTCCAAAACCAGCAGGTCCCCCCCTCCCGTTACTCTCTTCCTCACTCCTTCCCCTTCCTACCCCACCTCATCCTGCCCCTCCTGTAGCTATTCCTCTCCCATCCCTCCCAAGATGATCCTCCCCTACCCCCCCTCCCCTCACCTCACCCATCCTTCATTCTCCCCTACCTCCCCTCTTCTTCCTACCTTACTTCCCGAACCTTCTCCTCCCCCTCCTTCCTCCCCCCCTCCACCAGCTCTTTCTGTTGCACAACCCGGTCCTTCAGGCCTCTGTAAGTTGGAGGTGGGGGAGCCCAGGGGGGCCCGGCGGGGTGACTCAGCCTCCAATCCGGCTCCCGAAACGGAACCCGAGACCGCAAGTGAGAGTTGAAATTAACCCGCTGTCCGTCAAGGAGCTCCGGCAGCATGGGTTGGCTTGGGCTGGGTCCCTTGCCTGCCCCCCTGCCTCCCCCCCTCCACCAACTGACACAACCCACACTGTCAGTAATGTAATAACCAATGTGGCTCTCCCATGCAGTAACACCATTTCACCTCTTTCATCCACAGAATCCATTTCAGCACACATACAGCAGAGGGAGCCAGAGCTGTTGGCTGCAGGGCCCTGTGGGGGAAACCCAACCACTGAGGTGAAAACAATGATGAGAAAGGGACAAATGAAAAGCAAAAAGCTGATTCCACCCCAAACAGGGCCTCTGCGGCAGCACCTGGCTCCCTAGGGCGCCCGGAACCACACACACACCCACGCACTTTTAGAAAAATACAGGACTGGTCGCTGGAGGTGGGGAAGCGGACCTTCTTTTTGGGGGACTCTAACCTCTCACGCATCCCATCTTTCACAGACCCAGACATACAGGTTGAAAGTTACCCCGGAGCTACCTTCCACCACATAACATCCATCTTAAAAAAACTACAACCACAACCAGACACACAGCACGTCACCCTTTCAGCCGGACTCAACAACTGCTTTTCAGAACATGAACAGACTACCATATTCAAACAGCTACAGCAGATGGTAAAAACTGGTCACACTACTTTTCCAAACGCCACCATCTACATCCCTGTAATAAACTTTTCCAACAGGTTGAATCCACGCCAGCAGGCACTACTAACCACCCTCAATAATGCAATAACCTCCAAATACACCTTCCTTGCAGAAATCAATCCACTTCTTTTCTGGACAGCCAGAGACAACATCCACTGGACAGCTGACATGGCCGAGATGTTGTTCAAGTACTGGAAACAACAATTACACTAATAACGGGGACCAAATGTCACAGTACAACCCCTCCCCAATCAAATATAACTAATCTTTCTGCTGTTTTCTCCCTCACGCCTGCACAGCTGGAGATCCTGGAAAAGGGCCTCACCTTCATCCCTACACCCAAACCTCCTACCCGCCCGGAGCTCAGGGGGGACCTACACACCTTCACAGGAGGCTTAAACTCCTGGATCATTTTCAGGAAGGACAGAACCTGTGCCCTTCACCAGACCGTCCCATTGGGAACCACACTCTGACACAATATCACCACAAATAGCACAATTAATCAATAAAAACAACCAAGCACTCACACATTGGTGCCCCTTTCCACACAGAGCACCCAACATTAGTCAGGAACACAAACAGATCATTAATTCATTGGGTAATAACAAACACATGGTCATAAAACCTGCAGACAAAAGGGGGCCAAATAGTCATTCAAGACAAGAACAATTACATTTTAGAAGCCAATAGACAGTTAAATGACACCACATATTATAGACCACTTACTAACACATTACAAATAGAAAACGCAAATACTTATTAGGGACATTACAGACAAACTTTATCAAAACAAATCTATTAACTTTAAACAGGACGGTCCGGATGAGCCCAGGTCTCACCTCTTCTACCTCCTTCCGAAGATCCACAAGCCTCCTGTGACTTGGACGGTCCCCTTTGTTGTTCCGGTCGGCAGACCAATAGTCAGTGACTGCAGATCAGAATCCCACAACATCACAGAATACATAGACCACTTCATTAACCCACTCTCTAAACTGCACCCCAGTTATATCAAGGCACCTTTGAATTTGTTAATAAAATAAAAAAAACTCCAGGTACCCGGTCACACTCTCCTCTTTACAATAGACATAGACTCACTCACTTTACACTAACATTGAAACATCACTTGGCCTCTCTGCCATAAAACACATTTTAAATAAAGCACCCTGACCCATCCAGACCAGACAGCCACATTTTACAGTTACTCCATATCACACTCACCAGAAACGACTTCACCTTCAACAATAAACACTATCTCCAGCTTTGCGGTTGTGCAATGTGCCGGAAGTACTCCCCGTCGTAACAGGGACAAAGCATTGATAGGAGCTCTCTTACAGGGTGTGCATTTGTAATGCTTAGGCCACAGCGCCAACGTGTGGGGAAATATTCAGCCACAGCTTTATTGATAATAAATCAACTAACCCTAACCCTAACCCGGTCTATATTGGTTGTTTTGTTTGTTTTGTACATACAAGCACATTGTGAGCAAGACATGATCCAAAGAAAAATTCCTATTTTGTGTCCTCATAATTGCCAAATGAAGCTGATTCTGATAGGGAGAAGGTAGTGGATATATCTGCATGTATTCTCTCTCTCTCGGAAGGGAGGGCCCTGACAGGCGAGTCGTGTATTGCCTCCGGTGCAAAAGGGGTATGACGCACTATCCGTCCACCTAGCACGGGCGTGCATGAAGGACAACACAGCAGAAAAGCGGCAAGCCAAACATAATCTTGCCAAAATCTCTCAGAGACAGTGGACCAGTGTCGGTAGACGCTGGGAATACCAGGAACTGTCCTCCCTGGTTCCAGACGAAGCGTCTCGGTTGACCACCTAAAACACAGGGGGTTCTTTGTTGGTGAACCCGTGGAGGACCTGCAGGGTGCAGAGCCAAGGTTGGTCAAGCTCAATATTTGATTGACACGCTTTTTTGTCTGCTTCAAATGTACATTGACCTTGTGAAGCTGTAATGCATGTCAGCTCTCAGGAGAGGGGGGGACCGGTCTAAGCACCTACGTTTGCTAGAGATGGCGTCGGCTTGGATGGAGGAGGCGTGCCCTAGGCTCCAAACGTAGCGGTACTTTTGCATGGCCACGCTGATGGTCAGGCACCGTAAACCGGAGAAGATGGGGGTGAATTTCAAAGTAAGCGTGCACTTATTCCAACAGCCGGTTTCTGTTTTTCTGCAACTTTCACTCCGGTACACTTCAAGCTGTTTTCATCCTGGCCTACAAAAATAATCCCCCATCACGGGTGAGGGAGTGAGTGGAATGACAGGCAGGTGAGCGCTGGTGTTGGGGCGACGACATTGCTCCAAGGCGGCGCTGACAGAGCTGTCATCAGCACGGACGAGGAGAGGGTGAGTAGGCCACATTCAAAATGAAGAAACATTTTCCACAGACGGGATATCTCAGCTCGGCATTTCCTTTCCCGCTGCCAGTGGTTTGGTGTGTACTTTGAGGGAATCCTGCAGCTCTACTTGGAGAGGCAAGAGGAAGCAAGGTCTGACCAGGTGACCAGGGCTGTTTCTTCCTGGGAACCACAGGACTTCCCGTCGCCAATCCTAGGTCTGATTTGCATCGTCTGTGGAAACAGTAAGAGGACCTGATCTCGTAAAAATACAGTAGTTTTCCATAATGAAATATTGTCTATTTAATCAGACGTTAAATCATCATATGTATCAAACCTTAATACTTTATTTAGCTTTTAAATTAGTGACATTTTTTTAAATATATGGGACATTCTCTGTGAAGTTAAGAAAAAGAACGTAAAATTACAGATTTGTTTTACATTGGATGTGTAACTGGTAGTTATTAGTGCTAATGTTGTTAGCTGGTTTCTTCATCCACTGAACATGAGCTCTGACTTAGAAATTCCTTCTTATCTTTGTCTTTCTGTTTTTTTCTCCTTTACCCCGTCTTCCACCACACAGCTGTGAGATGAACTGCGGGTCAGCGGCCACAGACACGCTGCCCGGTACGGCCGAGGCCGTGGAGACGTCCTCTAGGGTCCAAAGGTAAAGGTGTCATTTACAGGTGCTGACGTCAACACTTCTGGCATCCCGCTTTAACTGCGATGTGTGCTTTTCTATTCCTGCCGCTCTGTGTCAGTGAAAGTGCCGATTGACTACAAATGGGAAGCTTTCGTCCAGGAGTTCCCAATAACAATTGGTGCCCTCACGCCCTCCAAAGAGGACATTGTCTCTGCCGGATTTGGAGACCAACGGACCTTCTACTTCAAGTGGAGAAGAATGCAGTTGGAGAAGCGTGTCCTATATGTCTCTGGTAGGCACCAGATACTGTTTGCTGTCTGTGAAAAGCTGCTTAGTGTCTCACTGCCTCTCTCTCAATTTCAATTAAATTCAATTTAAATTGCTTTATTGGCATGAATGTTAGAACTAACAATATTGCCAAAGCATCAAGGATAATAATGTGAGAAAAAATATATACATGCAATTCATTGAGTAAGCTAAAATATATACATTTAAGATGAAAAATAAAATATAAAACAGGAAATCAACAACAGTATTAATCAATCCATATCCATCCAAAGAAAATTTTATTCTTGTGTTTTATGTTTCTCTTTGTTTTTAACTGTCTATTCATGTGTTTTATGCTTGTGATTTTTAACTGTTTTTACTTGTGTTTTATCTGTTTAACTGATTTTGTGTAAAGCACTTTGAATTGCCTTGTTGCTGAAATGTGCTATACAAATAAAGCTGCCTTGCCTTGCCTTGCCATATGTCATGTTTGTCACATTTTTTTTCCCTTTTTTGCCTCTTTGTGTTTGTTTCTTAGTTTTCTCCCCAGTCTTGTGTGGTTATCTCTGTCTTGTGTTCCCCTGTGTGTCTGCTTGTTTTGTTTCCTGTTTTATTTTGAAGTCTGTTTTTTGTCTTGTCTGGCCTCTAAATTTACTTCCTGTGTCTTCCCGCTCTTGTGATTACCTGATGTTTCCCACCTGATTCCCTGCCCTCTCGTCACCTCGTGTATTTAATGTTTGTGCTTCCCTTGTCAGATTGTTCTAGTTTGTCTGCCTATCAGTACCTTGTCTTGCTGCCTGTTCCCGTATGCCCTGTAAGTCTCTTTCCTGTGTATTAGTCCTGTCTTTTCCTCGCCCTTTTTTCCTCTGGATCCCTGCGTCCTTTGTTTTGGATTTTGGGATTTTTCCGTGGAGTTTTGAACTTTTTATTCCCTTGTGGATTGTTTGTTTTTCCCCCCAATAAATTACCCTGTCTTCACCTGCCAACCTGCGTTTGGTCCTCCCTCCCCTGCTACACGTCACACCATATAGTGTACTATATCTAGTGTCAAATGTAAGAAAGCAAACAAAGACAGAAGCAAACAAACAATAAAACGTGGAAAAAAACAAAATGTTCCTGCAATGACGTTGCCATGGCAGCAAAGCAACAGATTTTTATATGTTTGTGTTTTGCTTCCGCTGTATTCAGGCATAATCTCTACCATGCGGTTCTCGAAAAGCAATGTGATATGTGACTACCACGGAATGCTTGTCTCGGAATCGGGGGGGAAGAAGAAGATGAAAGAAATACCAGAGGGACAGATGTGCTATATCTTCTTCTTCAGGACAACCTGGGGACAAAACTATGCATGGATTCCCAGATGTTCCCCTGCAAATGTCACCCTGGCAAGGACACCTTTGGAAGGCGGTTGCACCACTCGTGCAAGGCTTTCAATGTGAAGCCTGGGGTGTTCCAGCTAAACTTTGCAGATGGACCCAAAGACGCCATATTGTTGTTGGCCACGAAAGACATAGCCGTCTACCGCAAGCTGCTTTGGGACTATGGTGTTAAACGGGCGTCCCTCAAATAGGAAGGCATTGACCTGGCATTGATCTTATATCAAATGATTTAAGTCTATAGATAGAGTGTAGGTTATGATACACTCCTAATGCATTATGTTAGTTCAGATATACAGCCGTTATGTATACAGTATGGAATCAAAACATTCAGGGTATAAATTGTGGCCGTTTGCAAGCACACCTGTCTATAGAACTATTTGTTTTTGTTTATGGAATATTTCAATTAGCATGAATCCTGCAGTATATTGATCTATAATAAATATTGTGCAGGGATGAAGAGAAACAGGCTACCTGTTGAGGAACCTCTAGGCGTTATGTTCCTCTACCTCAGTGCACTAGCATGCTCATTGATGCAAAAGCAAGCTCTTTGAAAAGGTTGTTTGCCAAAGATAAGTCTTTTTTTTCTCATTAGACATTTTGACATGACTTTGCATTGAAAGTAGATGTTAGTGTATGTTTTTACTGGTTACATCTCATTAAAGCATGTAAGTTCAAGGGGTCTGTTATTGTACAGCAGTGCTAGCATTAATGATTGTAATGTTTTATTTAAATGTCCCAATAAGCCATACCAGTAAGCTGAACATCCTGATCTTGATAGGCGGTCACTTCAAAACATCAGAGACTTTGTTAGATATCGGGGCATAACTCTGAAAAAGAAAACCAGCCAATAAAGTTTTGTGTTGCTGTTATGATGCAATGATGTTGTAGTTCTTTGTTCTTAAAAAGGGCAAGTTTCTGCTGATGCCTCTGTTTTTTGTAAACTGCTGTCTGTATTAAAATGGCACCTTTTTCAGTAACTGATGTCATTTGTCCGTTTGTATAATCTGTCTTTTACAAGGTAATACTGGATGTAGGTTACCAGTCATATCCCACTAATATGATTGTATTTCAGGAGACCACTGAGCTTTAAAGTAGGCCTACTGCCTCAGCCATGTCATGGCTGCATGTGTACCGTATTAAATACCTTGTATTAGCAATGACTTAGAAGTTTCATCACTCATGCCCAGGGGCAAGATACATAAATCAGACAATAAAAGTGGTTGCACACATTGACCTATCTATATCTATTTATGTATGTATATCAAAATAAATATAAAAAGAGAGAGCGTTATCTTGTCTGTTAAAATCTGTCCTCATATGTTAGGTATGTCCTTTCAATGCAGTGCCTTCACTTACTGTGTGTGTGGACATGTTCCTTTCATCGTGATTGACCCTTTAAAGCACCTCAGTGACAGTTTTGTTTGTGTGTATAGCTGATGTCCTCACAAATCACCCTAGTTCTTATAATTTCGATTTGTGTCAGGGGTGGGGCTTATGCACCTCATTAACTCTGTCCTCAGAATTTGGCATGTTGTCAGGTTGTTACATTTTTAGTTGTGTTGTGTGTATTCAATATTTGTTGTGGAATTTGTGTTTTTTGATACCAACCACATCTTTGTAAAACAAGTGAAAAGGGGAGCCCCTCTTATGTAGCAAAAAACCTGTTTGGGCCGCAGTGTCCCTTTAGTACACACAAACCCGTGTGTGTGCTGTGTTTGATCTCTAGATGAACGCCATCCTCAGAAGAGAGCCAGCACTTCTGCAGAAATGCCAAAAGCTTAACATGGTCATCCATAGTTTACGGGCTCTGGTTCACAAACTGCAAGCAGAGTGACGTTTGGTTTTTGTTTGGTTTAGGAAGCGGTTTTTTTTTAAGTTGTTTTTACAAAAAACAAAACATATAAAACCAGACAAGAAATGAATGTGTTACTACAACAACATTACATGAACAATAACTAATAGCTAATAAACTTAAGAGAGACGTAGCCTTGATAGGAGCTCTCTTAGGGTATGCTGTTGCATTGCTTAGGCAACAGCGCCATCGTGTGGGAAAATATTCCCCAACATGCAACACGCTCTGTGTTTGTGTTTATTTGATAATAATGTTCACTATGTTTGCAGCAATCACGTTAACAGATTGGAGGGGTTTTTCAGCCACAGCTTTATTGATTAAACACATTCAAATATAAATATACACCAATGTAAACGCATACCTTTCTCAAAATAATGATCCAGAGACAATAACATAAAATACCAATAGGTTTCCTTTATTAAAAAGGTACATACCACTTCCTTTGGGGTTTCAAATTAAAAGCAAATTAAAAAGAAGGTACAGTTTCTTTTGTATTGTCTTGTAAAATAGAGCCACTATTTTAAATTGCCTTGTGGAATTTTAAATGACGTGTGTGTGTCTGTGTGTGTGTGTGTGTGTCTGTGCTTTTAGCTCGTTTGCATGAGTTTTGTAAGGCCTACATTTTAAAAAAATGGTCTGTTACTGACTTTTTCTGACATTTTTCACACCTTTTCAATGTTGTAGGCGCTTTGTTTCATGTATTAAACAAAGCTTTTGTTATTTATTATTATATATTTAACTTTGTGTTTTGTGTGTCAAGAGGTCATCATTTTGCAAGATAAAAACAGATTGTGCTGTCAGTGTCAGTCTCTGTCAGTGCAGAGTTGCGTTTAAATAAAACACAATTGTAAAAACGTAGTAATTTCACTGTTGCTACATGTCTACAGCCTTCTACTCTAGCTGAGTGAAGGCCACGCCCACTAAAGCAAAATTAGAGCCAAGACGCGTTGACAAGTCAACCTCTTCAACACATCTTCATTATTTTGCAACACAAAAACGGTAGGCCACGCCCACTGCACCTTTCCCAAACTGAACACCGTGAAGCGGTGAAACAGAAGGCTCGTTCGAGATGAGCCAGGTCTGCGCAGAATCGATCACCGGCGATCGGCGCCCGTTGCATGCCGGTTAGATTTGTGTCCGACTTGATCCCGACTTGCTCTGACGTCATGCACACGTGGGCAACGGAAATCTCACGAGAGCAAGGCGGACGCAGTTCTGAGACGCAGGCGGCGCAGTTGCTTTTCACCGACTGCAAGAGCCAGGCGGACCCAGAGCATGCTGGGAAACGCCGGCCTCTCAGCTGATCTAACACCTGATTGGTTTACAACATGATGACGTTTTATATAAACGTTTTACTGTTTTTGAATCGGAAGGATTTTAATTGCTATTTGTCTGATTTAAAGACTTATTCTGTCCAGAACACACGTTGTGAGGCTGATAGTTGAGTTTAGAAGTCAGAGAGACTAAATCCGATCAGATCTCGGATCATCTCCAGTCTGTTGTTCATTAAAATCAGCAACAGATCTCATGTAGAGCACTTTGCCAGCTACTCTGTCATAACTAAAACAACTGGAGACTGTGTACCAGCTGGTATGTGGGTCTGATTATATTTTATTAAATCGGAATCGCACCACAGTGTTTTCATCACTTCCTGTCCAGCCTGAAGTCTGCTGGAATCGGCTGGAAACTGTCCGTCTTTACCGCAGCTTTCTGTCCCCGCCCCCCGCTGCTGCCGCCTGCTCTCGTCCACTTTACAGGCGAGGCGCAGTTCATCTCGAACGAGCCTACAGTTAGTCTTGATGAGGATAGTGGTAAGTGCATTTCATGAGCTCTGTATACATTAAAAAAAAGTCTTCTCACTTTAGGTTTGAACGAGCTGTAAGGTTTACTGACTGGCCGTCCTTCACACAGTGGGTGTAGTTACTAGGGTTGGGAGTTAGGCCTTTGCGCCAGCTGTGTTGCTCTCACATTATCAATTGCAATTATGTATTGTACGAGCTGTGGTGACTGATTGTACATTTATTTCTAAGAACAATAAAAATAAATTTAATAAAAATACCGGATAATTATTTAACTGTTACAGTGTAACTGCAGTCTCTGCTTACATAAAAGTGGTAATGTGGATTCATTTAAATGTCAAGGATTATTCAGGTTGGAGAGAGAGACTTGTCTGAACCTGTAACTTTTTATTTATTTATTATTACTTATTTAACTTTGTGTTGTGTTTTCACAGGTTTCCATAATTTGTTGTGAGAAATGTAAGTAAGAATAATGCATGAGCTTCTGACTGCAGACTTCACCTGATTCTGTCTCTAATAACATAATGGCACTTATCCCAGCATCCTTTGCACTATGCTTCATAATTTAAGATATC
This sequence comes from Etheostoma spectabile, assembly GCF_008692095.1. Taxonomy (NCBI): domain Eukaryota; kingdom Metazoa; phylum Chordata; class Actinopteri; order Perciformes; family Percidae; genus Etheostoma; species Etheostoma spectabile. Next base: position 23,261,545 of record NC_045755.1, read on the forward strand.
ATAATTATATCTTACTCGGCATACTTTGCACTCTTCATTGCACTATTGCATTTTCTCACCCTGTCTATATTGTTCCTGTTTATAGTGTGTATATATTGTTTGTTTTGTACATAAAAGCACATTGTGAGCAAGATGATGCTCCAAAGAAAAAGTCCTATTATGTGTCCTCATACCTGGCAAATAAAGCTGATTCTGCTTCTGACAGGGAGAAGGTAGTAGATATATCGGAATGTTTTCTCTCTCACTCTCTCTCTCTGAAGGGAGGGCCCTGACAAGAGAGTTGTGTATGGCCTCTGGTGCACTGTCCGTCCACCTAGCACACGCGTGTGAAGCGGCAGGCCAAACTTAAACTGGTCAAAATCTCTCAGAGACAGTGGACCAGGGTTGGTAGACACTGGGAATACCAGGAACTGTCCTCCCTGGTTCCAGACGAAGTGTCTCGCCGGTCCCTGGTTGACCACCTAAAACACAGGGGGTTCTTTGTTGTCGGTGAACCGTGAAGAACCTGCAGGGTGCAGAGCCAAGGTTGGTCAAGCTCATGATTTGATTGACACTCTTTTATCTGCCTCAAATGTACATTGCCTTTATGAAGCTGTAATGCATGTCAGCTCTCTGGAGAGGGGGGGGGGGGGGTCTAAGCCCCTACGTCTGCTAGAGATGGGGACAGCTTGGACGGAGGAGGAGTGTCATAGGCTCCAAATGGGCGACAGTCCATTGCATCGTGTGATGACCCTGTACCGGTACTTTTGCATGGCCACGCTGATGGTCAGGCACCGTAAACCAGAGAAGACGGTGGTGAATTTCAAAGTAAGCGTGCACTTATTCCAACAGCCTGTTTCTGTTTTTCTGCAACTTTCACTCCGGTAAACTTCAAGCTGTTTTCATCCTGAAATGTGAGTAGGCCACATTCAAATAAAGATCTTTTCCACAGATGGGATTTCTCAGCTCAGCATTTCCTTTCCCACTGCCAGTGGTTTGGTGCGTACTTTGAGGGAATCTGGCCGCTCTACTTGGAGAGGCAAGAGGGCTGCTTCTTCCTGGGAACCACAGGACTTCCCGTGGCCAATCCTAGGTCCGATTTGCACCGTCTGTGGAAACAGTAAGAGGACCTGATCTCGTAAAAATACAGTAGTTTTCCATAATGAAATAACAGATTGTGTATTTTTATTTGGACGTTAAATCGTATGTATCAAACCTTAAAACTTGGATTTAGCTTTTAAATAAGTGAAATTTTAAATATATGGCACATTCTCTGTGAAATTAACAAGTACATAAAATTACAGATTTATTTTACAGTGTTTGCTTTAATTGGTAGCTATTAGTGTTAATGTTGTTAGCTGGTTTCTTCATCCATTGAACATGAGCTCTGACTTAAAAATTCCTTTGTCTCTGTCTGTTTTTTTTTCCTTTCCCCCTGTCCTCCACGACACAGCAGGTCAGAGGCATCAAATACACTGCCCGGTAGGAAAGAGCCGTGGAGACGTTCTCTAGGGTCCTAAAGGTAAAGGTGCCATTTACTGGTGCTGACGTCAACACTTCTGGCAACCCGTTTTGCCAAAGCTTCAACGATTATAATGTGAGAAGAAATATATACATGCAATTAATTGAGAAAACTAAAATATATACATTTAAGATGAAAAAATAAAATAAAAACAGGAAATCAACAACAGTATTAATCAATCTACATGTCATGTTTGGGGTTTTGTTGGGATTTTTCCCCCCTTTTTGCCTCCTTGTGTTTGTTTTAGTTTTCTCCCCAGTCTTGTGTGGTTATCTCTGTCTTGTGTTCCCCTGTGTGTCTGCTTGTTCTTTTTCCTGTTTAATTTTGAAGACTGTTTTTGTTCTTGCCTCTAGATTTACTTCCAGTGTCTTCCCGCTCTTGCGATTACCTGATGTTTCCCACCTGATTCCCTGCCTCTCATTGCCTCGTGGATTTAATGTCTGTGCTTCCCTTGTCTCTTCAGATCATTCTAGTTTGTCTGCCTGTCAGTACCTCATCTTGCTGCCTGTTCCCGAATGCCCTGCTGTAAGTCTCTTCCCTGTGTATTAGTCCTGTCTTTTCCTCACACTTTTTCCCCCTTGATCCCTGCGTCCTTTGTGTTTTGGATTTTGGGATTTTTTCGTGGACTTTTCAACTGTTTATTACCTTGTGAATTGTTTGTTTTTTCCCCCCAATAAATTACCCTGTCTTCACCTGCCAACCTACGTTTGGTCCTCCTTCCCCTGCTACACGTCACAGAACGATCTGACCAGCATGGACCAATCAGGTTATATTTTTGAGCCACTCCTCCACCCGCTCAATCTGGCGGCGGCCTGTTGTTTTTGCCACCTATACAAGACGGACCCCACCTTGACATGGCTTCTCATGATGGTGCGGTGGGAGGAGGTGGAGAAGGAGCGTGGCCCTCTCCCAGCGCTGGCCGGAGACAGTCTAGAAAAGCTTGCACGGCTGGAATACGCTTTCCGACGGTTCCTCAGGGAACTGGGAAAAACGACTTTTGTGAGGCGCCAACTCGCCATCTGCTCCCTGATGTGAGGCGCCATGTCAGGCGAGCCCTGGATCCTAAAGGCGCCAGTTGTAGCTGCGATGGCCATGGATGTCTACCAGTTGAAGGGGAGTCTACAGACCCACCTGGTACCACCAGCGAGCTGCCACTGACCAGTCTTCTCCAGGAGGAGCCCCGGGAGTCAGCTCCGGCAAGCGTTTGTATGGACTGTCTGTCCTATCCCGTCTGAGTCTGTTTTGTCTATCTCACAGCCCGTCCTGTCCGAACCCGTTCCTACGCCTGTCCCGTCCGTATTCCCGCCAGTCCCGTCTGAGTCGGCCCTGCCTCATGGGCCCTTTGTTCTCAGCTCTCCCTTGCGTTTCAGCTCTCAGTCTCTCCCTTGCGTCCCAGCTCGTGCGTCCACTTATGGGCTCCCTTGTGCGCCCCTTCATGGGCTCCTTAGTGTGCCCCTTTGTGGGCTCCCTTGTGCCCTTTTCTTGTCTCTTCTCTCATCCCTTTCTTCATGCCGTCTTTTTGTGCGCTTTCCTCGCGCCCTCGTTTTGCGCTCTTCACTTGTTGTCTACTGTCCAAAGGCGATATGAATGCTCGTCTCGGAATCGTAGGGGAAGAAGATGAAAGAAATACCAGAGGGACAATGTGCTCTCTCTTCTTCAAGGAAAACTTCGGGACAAAACTATGCATTGATTCCCAGATGTTCCCCTGCGAGTGTCACCCTGGCAAGGACACCTTTGGAAGGCTGTTGAACCACTCGGGCAAGTCTTTCAATGTGAAGGCTTTGGTGTTCCAGCTAAACTTTGCGGATGGACCCAAAGACACTGTTGTGGTTCTGCTGCCTTTTGTGTTCCATTCCCCCCTTTCCCCAGTGTGTCTGTGTTGTGTCGTCTGTCCACCACATGAGGGCGTCCTAGAGGGAACGGTCTGCCAGCACAGCTGCACCACATCACCATTACCCGTCTACCTGCACAGCTGCTTCTCGTCATCATCACCACCACCACAGTATTTAAACCCAGGCTGACCACCTCTTCAGCGCCAGTTCGTTACTCCCAAGTGGTAACTAGGCCAGTCACTTAGTATTGTTGCTCTACTAAACGTTGCTACTGACTAACTTTGTTTCTTGTTCCGTCACAGATATTGTGTTCCGTCACCACTCTGTGCAGCTTCCCCGGACTGGATTACCACTTACACCTTCACCATCTCCTGTTCTTTGGTTTTTGTGGATTAAACTTTTTTGTTACCTTTTCCTGTCGTCCTGTGTTCGGGTCCGACTGAACCCCCAACAGACACCATACGAAAGACGTTCAACCATGAGCTGCTTTGGGACTATGATGTTAGATGGAAGTCCTTCAAATGTGAAGGCATGGCTGGATAACTAAAAGACTTTTGGTGTGTGTTTAACTTTTGTTAGGTATGTTTCATTGGTCAAATATGAGTAAACGTGTGTATTCAATTGAATTCAATATTGCTTCTTTTTGTTAACTTTTGTTGTAATACTGCAGAATAGTATGACAACATTGTGTTTTGTGCTTTTTATGCTATCTAAATCATTACGTGTCTGTGGAAAATGTACTTCTAAAAGTAGCATGAAAAGAAAATACTCAAGTACAAGTAACATATTTATACTATACAATCATAATGAGCGTTATCCCAAGACACTTTACATGTAGACTAGGTCAGGACCACGCTTTGTCCTAGACCACAGACTCAACAGTTCTAGTATTAATAATAATATAATATATAATCATAAATATATCACTGATTCTTAAGTAAAATTGCAGTGACAAAGTTTCAAGTCAGTTTCAATATATTTTTTGTATCTTTTCCTCGGGGGATGGGGGAAACAATGCTTCCACAATCTCTTGCCTCTCCTACCCCTCCTCTTTCAGCTACAGCTCAAGGCGCCCAACCTGTGATGAGGAGACTCTTGAGCTAACTTTTGTTAGAGCTTCTGGAGCGGAACCCTCCACCCCAATCACAGCCAGGAGTCCCACTCAGAACAACGCAGTGGGAAGCACTCAGAGCAAACTCTGCACAAAGAGTAGCAGAAGTCCAGACGACCCCCCGATTGAATGGTGCAGAATGCCCTCCCCATCAGAGAGGCAGCACAAGAGCAGCAGCAATTGGAAGAAGACTTGGAGCTGATTTCCTTAACCGAAGACCCTCTCCCACTTGACTTCTGAACAACCACATTCTGGCCAACTACAACTCCATCCCCCAGCTGTCCAGAAACAATTTCACTGTGGACAAGGACCTCATCCACTGGTCCAAGCAGACCGGGGAACACATCTTGCATTTAAACACGGTAACCCTGTAAGTAGTAAAAAGGAAACAGGTTTAAAAGCTGTCGTTAACTGATGTGAATCCTTCCAGCTGACAGCGGCGCAGACCTTGCTGCTAAATACAGGGCTAAGTCACAAAGATCTCAAAGATCTGACTAGAATGGACTTACAGGATTACAACAGAAAACTGAAATTGTCCGTTTATTATAAAGATAAACCTGATTGTGCACTTACCCTTTATCCCGAGGTCCACCCATAAAAACAGAGAATCATGGCCTCCCATTCTGTACTCCCCCAGGCCGCCCTATTGTCTCTGACTGTGAGAGCGAGACATTACATGTCACTCCATAGACTTTCTGGACACAATGACCTTCAAGGGGACTGATTTCCCCGACACACAAACTAGAGGTCAAGGTTTTTTTTTTCCAAGGAGACGGACACGCATGCGCGGTTTTTTAGATCTAGCCATCACCCACTATTGAGAACCTTTACCCGAGTTAAACCTGTGTGTCTGGAACCAATCTTTCCCATTATATTTACCTATTCGATTGAAAATGTCAAATTTATAAAACAATTAAAGATTTTTATTTCTGCTGGAGGTAACAATGTCTTCCTCAAAGATCACAGACTAATGGCTTTCAGAATAACTAAAAACTGTGGGGACATTCTGGTCAGAGCACAACTCAAACCAAAACAGACACAAAAGACCAGATCTAAAAACGGACTTCTTTAGACATTATAAAATGGTACAGAATCAGACCTCTAAAGAAGTTTTTATAACACAAAATACTACTGTCCATACAAAAATGTGGTTAATTTAATCAGATATTTACTACTGCAAACCAAGACAGCTGAAGAAGTTTCCAAATGCATCATGGACTTCTTTTATAAATATGGTGCACCCAAACGCATTCTTACAGACCAGGGCAAAGAATTTGTTAACAAAGTAAGTCAAGTTCGGAGACATTTGATTTTATTGTATTGTTGTTCATCACATCACTGGGGGAAAAACATCACATTCATTTTTATATCCACTGCCAGATTAACCTGGACATGTGTGCCAAGCTTGGCATTGCCAGAAGCGTCTGTGCCCTATACCACCCACAAACCAATGGCTTGGTGGAAAGGCTCAATGGCACCATTCAAGGGTGTGAATCATGTTTTTCTTAATGTATTTCTATATATAAAATATAACTGTGGAACTATGGTGAATAACGTTTATTACTTTTCCAATATCCGGGCTTTGAAAAAAATGGTGTGGGGCCACCCAAGCGACTGGACGACTGTAAGGCTGTATTTGGTCTACGCACCGAAAAACATAACCACAAAACATTCACCATTTTACCTCATGTATGGAAGGGAGGCCCGTTACCCTTCTGAAATTCCAGATAAGTGACAGGTACAATGGCCTTTTCCTGCAGTATACAACAACTTTGTCAACAATGGTATATTCTATAACCTGTAGGTTACTTGTGTTCATTTATCAACCATCAATGTTACAGATAACTGACGAGGAAGTAAATGCACTGGCTGGAAATGAGGAGGTAACATTAACTTCCAAACTGTCCGATGTCTACCCCAAAGTGGAGGCCAATATATTGGCCGCACATCAGAGGGTGCGGAAGAGAAAACGTGAATTGGGCCAGGATGATGGCTTTGTGGCGGGGGACCTGGTATTAAGAAAGAACATTCGCCAGGAACAAAGAAAGGGGGACAAATTAGAAGCAGATTTATTAGGCCCGTACACCATTGTATACATTGATGGTAAAAGTGCAGACCTTGAAAGAGAAGGGAATGTATTTGAGAAAATTAACATTGACCACTGGAAAAGATGTGGAACCCCAGGTGAGAATACCAGGTAAATGGAATTCTGCCTCCACACCTCCTTCAGCAGTGCTGCCTAGCCCCTTGGGGTGTCCCAGGGTTCCCCAATCCCCCATTTTAACACAGAGTCCACAACCATGCACAAGTCTCCAGTCCCCAGAGGAACGTAAGTATGTTTCATTACACATGATTTTGAGAAAACATACTGTATTCCATCTGCATACATGCATAACTTTCATTTGCATCAGGACTTGGGTGACCTTTTGTAAACTGATGCTGCATGCTATTCCGAATTAGTCCTTGATAAAGAACTGTCTTCTAATGAACAGTAATAGCAGAAATCTGGGCTGGAAAACAGCAAGGGGTGTTGTGGAGCAAGGTAGGACCCTATAAATTATTTGCCAGAGACCTGCATCTGGCACCTGGAAGACAGGTGGCGAGTGAGGTAAATGCAAGTCTTTCATCATCATGAAATCTTAATGTACATGCCTAAAACTATTTACAATACCAATATGCAACTCTACACAATTGTCACTTAAGGTGTTGAATGCATTTATCCATGCAACCATTCAAACACTACACGAAAAAACTGTAACAAAGCACTTTGTCGACTCATTTGAGATGACTGCGATGTGGCAAGGATCATTCAGGGGATTAAAGAAGGTGACTACTTTCAAATTCTGTTCATAAATGGTTACAAAACCTACAATTATTTATTCATTCTGTATATGTTTTCAGATTGACCCAATGGCCTATGATGTTTTACTTGGAGCAGTTTGTGACAAACATTACTGGACACTTGTGGTGAGAATCTACATACACTATAAAATGACTATTTTAATGTGAGATTTCATCCTCTTTACATGATCTATGTGTACTGTGAAGGTCGTTTATCCAACGGAGAAGCGGGTGCTTTACATCGACCCCCTTGGTGAAACCCCTGTCCAATTAACAAAATGCAAGGATATCACAAGGCAGGTTATGTCAGTGGTAATGTCATAACATTTTTCTTAGTTCCAAATAACTATATTTAGCTCATCTACAGATCTTTCATGAGACGCAAAAATATACATATATCGCGATGGACTTGTGATACAATTGACCATCCTCGCCAGCAGCATTCAACATTCTGTGGGGCAGTGGTCTGCAAGTTATGTGTGCAAATGACTCTTTGTTAAATAAAGCTATTGACTTTTACTAATTGTATTAAGTCTTTTGTAGTTAACAGAGCTTGTCTTTAAAGGTGAGTTGGTGGATTTCAGGACTGATGAGGCAGCAACTACTCAGTTGAGAAAAGAAATAGCTAGCGTAGCGGATTCAGTTTTTTTTTAATGTCAATGTATCATCATCAGTGTGTCTGAGAAACTGTTTACACCTGTGTAATGTGTTAGAAAATTTGTCGGAGCTATGCAGAGCATGTGGCAATGCATGCCAAAGTCCAGGAATAAATATTGATGGTCATGATGACTGGGTAAGCACATTCACAATATCCGTATAAAAATGTAATGTTTATATAATCTACTGGCTTTTTGTGTCAGATCCAGTGCACAACATGCAGTTTGTTGTTTCATTGGGTGTGTGTTGGGAGACCACCTTTAACCAGAACTACTTTTGTCCAGCATGTACTTTATAAAAACATGCCTCTACTTGCTAAAGTAACATCTTTTTGGCACAACAAGGTGTTCAGCTCCTCATGCTGTATGCCAGGATATGTTAAAAGGAATAAGGTCATTAACGAATATCAATAGTTACTGTGCCGTGTTGGAGTTTGATTTAAGAACAACTTGACATCAGTTTGGATGGAATGATTTGATGAAAGACTCATTAAAATGCTTTGTTAATTCGGAGCCAAACTCCATGCATTCAAATTACGTCATATTAGCCTACCACTTTTCTGTGACTCGTTGGCAATTGTGTATTTTGACAATATTTGACTATTCGATCTGTTAAAATGTGTGTCAGTCACAATGTGTAGCTTAGTAGGTGGCTATGATGACGTAGTAGTCAATTTGTCCGTAGATGCGACCAAAGAAACGTGATAACTAACAGAGGGTTTTTCATAAACTAAAGGCAAGGTAACCAGTTGTTGTAGATGAGCTCACAACAAAGTGTTACCCGGTTGGTGACGTAGTTGATAAATAGGTAACTGGAAGCGATTTCCTTTAGCGCTTTGATAGCTTACTGTGTAAAGCTGCGGACTGGGAACTCTTTTTTTTTTTTTGCCACAAGATCGCAACCACCTCGACCCAAAATTATATGGTTTTTAGAGCTTATTTTTTGTAGGTGGCTGTGATGTGGTGCTAACTTAGACAAACATTTTGGCGCCAGTAGATTTTGGAACCAATGTAAAAAAAATAATAAAATCGGCAGGGATATGTTTGTGATTATGTGACGAATCTGGTGCTACAACGGCCCTTTTAGGTAACACAACATACAGACACCTTTTTCTTTCTTTAACTGTCTATGACGGTACCCACTTGTTGTGGAAACCAGTAGGGGTATCACACCGGCTCCATTAGTCTCTCCAGAGTCTCACCGGTTTGGTCCCAAAATTCCTAATAACTCATTGGAACCGGCTTTGTTAGTCTCTCCAGAGTCTCCCTGCTCAGCGGTGGTTCCGGTTTGGTCCCAATAATCCTAATAACTCACGGCAGGAGAAGTGGAAATGTTTGTTCTACAGCTGCTGGCTGGGAGGGGTGAGGCTACTGATACTGAGAGGGGGCGGGGCTACAGATACTGGGTTTGGGGGTGGATCTTAAGTTTAATTTAAAGGAATTGTCAAAAGATCTCCTAAACTCATTCAGAAACTGTGTCAGACTAACAGCATATTTAAAACAGTTTTAATGTTTTGAATTGGTTGTATAAATTAAAGTTTTTAAAGACAAAAGTGCTTTACGAGGACAGAAAACAGTAGTATAGTGTGGTGTACAAGTGAAAAAAGTCATAGTATAGTAAATTGAAAAGTGTGTAAATGCCACAAAATGCACATCAAACAGATCGTTTCCCTTCCAAAAACTGGCACTAAACAAAAACGTTTTAAAATAAAAGTGTATTCCTTGGTTTCTATGATGATATTCCTGTATTTACTTCAGTTTGCTCTGGTAGCAAGGTTTGAACCCAACACGGGTACCTTTATCATATTTCACTTCTTTTTTTTGGGTTTAGAAGTTAGAATTCAATGCTGCTCATCAGGTCTGAACCACACACAGTGGGTTTTTAAAGTTTGGGCACCCCAGGTAAAAATTTGTATTAATGTGCATAGAGAAGGCAAGAAAAGATGGAAAAATCTCCAAAAGGCATCAAATGAGACATTTAAATTATGTCACAAAAAGTTAGATTTTATTTCCATCATTTACACTTTCAAAATAAAAGAAAACAAAAAAAGGCATCTGTAAAAGTTTGGGCCCCCTGCAGAGTTGATATCTTGTACTTCCCCCTACCAACCCTTTTTGGCAAGTATCACAGCTTGTAAACGCTTCTTGTAGTCAGCCAAGAGTCTTTCAATTCTTGTTTGAGGTATCTTTGCCCATGTTTTCTTCCAAAAGTCTTCCAGTTCTTTGAGATTTCTGAGCTGTCTGTCATTCACTGCTCTTTTAAAAAGGTCTATCCATAGATTTTCCATTATGTTGAGGTCAGGAGATTGTGAAGGCCATGGCAAAACCTTCAGTTTACACCTCTTGATGTAATCCGCCGTGGATTTTGAGGTGTGTTTAGGATCATTATCCATTTGTAGAAGCCATCCTCTCTTTAACATCAGCTTTTTCACAGATAGCATCAACTTAGCGTCCAAAATTTGATTATATTTTATTAAATCCATTTTTCCTTCCACTCGTGAAATGTTCCCTGTGCCACTGGCTGCAATACAACCCCAAAGCATGATTGATTTCCCCTCCCCCCCATGCTTAACCGTTGGACAGAGGTTCTTTTCATTAAATTCTGTGCCCTTTCTCCAAACGTACCTTTGCTCATTGCGGCCAAAAAGTTCTATTTTAACCTCATTGGTCCAAAGAACTTGTTCCCACAATGCATCAGGCTTGTCTATATGTTCATTTGCAAACTTCAAACGCTGATTTTTGAGGTGAGGACGTAGAAGAGGTTTTCTTCTGATGACTCTTCCATGAAGACCATGTTTGTACAAGTATCTCTTTATAGTGGAATGGTGTACTACAACTCCAGTGTCTCCAGGTCTTTCTGATTGTGCAGTCAAACGTGGGTTTGGACTTGCTTTTCTCGCAATCCTACGAGCTGTTTTGTCTGATATTTTTCTTGGTCTCCCAGATCTTGCTTTAACTTCCACTGTTCCTGATGACTGCCATTTATTAATTACATTCCAAACAGAGGATATTGGCATCTGAAAACGCTTTGCTATCTTCTTATAGCCTTCTTTGTGAGTGGCAACTATTTTCAGTTTTCTTGACAACTGCTTAGAAGAAGCCATGGTGCTCATTGTGGGGGGGGGGGTCAGATGAGTCTGGGCATTTAAAACCTTGAGATTGAAATCACCTGGTCTTTCCAGACGATGATTTAGAACAATCCATGATGCTATCAGATGTCTCAGCTTTCCGGGGGGGGGAACATGCTAGAAACTGCAGGGTGCCCAAACTTTTGCAGACACCATTTTTTTGTTCTGTTATTTTGAAAGTTTAAAATGATAGAAATAAAATCTAACCTTTTGTGACATATTATACAAATGTCTAATTTGTCAGTTAATGCCTTTGAGATTTTTCCATCTTTTCTTGGCTTCTTTATGCACATTAATACAAATTTTTACCCTCAGGATGTAAATCAAAATGTCTGACACATCAAATTCTTTATGCTCCTTCAACAGGTCAGACACGGCCCCAGACAGAGGCACGTGAAGGAATCGTCTTTCAGTGCAAATCAAAATGTTCACATATTTCCTTGTGCAGGAGTACTTTGCAAATAAATTTTATTAGGTTTTATTTTGCATATGGGTAAAATATTTTTTTTTACCCATATGCAAAATAAAACCTAAGACATATTTCTAAGATGTTGATATTCCTTGGCTTAGTGAGCTTCCTCAACATTGCATGACTAGTATGGACCCAGTGATTCTCATCATTCCTACTGAAAGTTTAGGGGTTTTAAATTGATCCTAAAGGGAATTCAGTAATGTACAGTGTAAAGTGCTGCTTTTGTTCTCACAAATGAGCGATTACATTCCAATTTTAAACCCTTCATTGAAAAAGCACAGCAGCTATAAGTGGATGGGTTGCAGCTGTGCAGCTGGGAGCAGGTGAATCAGTTTAGCAGCAATCAGGAGTTGGGAGAGTGACGTATCACACTTATTATGTAAGGGCTCTTCACCTGACTTTAATAAAATAGCATCTGTAGGAATAAACCTTATGACATTCACTCTGAATAATGAAGATCCCCAGGTGAATATGGTCTGGTGTTATATCAACATCAAATGCTCTTTCACTGAGTCACTAATTTCCAACGTATCTGGTGTCTGGGATCTGCAGAGACGCAATTAGTTGACATGTTTTGTCCTCCACAGGGAAATCATATGGCAGCTGCCTCACCCCTCAACAGGACAGGAAAAAGTGTGCCAACTTAATGAGGAAATAACATGGGAGTTATCATTTATCAGGAGATCAGTTCACTTGTAGAGTTTGTAAAGGGCCTGTTGTGTTAGGCCTTACCATGCATGACATGTTTAGTGGTTTCAGTGTTTCCACACTTTTACTCTAAATCCTTATGTTCATATTTCCCCAGAAGCTTAAGTAGCCACCAGAAAGAACGGCGCAGACACCCTGGTGCAAGGTCTGCTTCAGTCTGACTAGGAGAGAGATCTAGCTCCCAGCCTTCCTTATGTACAGGAGGCGGGGCCACCCACTAATGGCTCAATCAGGAACACCTGAGATAGGCAGAGAGGGAGAAGAAGAACAAGGGGAGAGCATAACACTGCACACTAGAAAATGCTCCTATGTATATTTATTTCCTCTGTAAAAGCATAATGCATACACTCCACTTTATCTATACCTCCTGTGATTTCAGGACATTTTACAGAGCAGGCTGAGGACGTAGGCTTGTTGCATGTCAACTTATTTCATCTCTACAGATCCCAGACACAAGATATGTTTGGAATGAGTGAATTACTGAAAGAGCATTTGTCATTAAAGGTGCCCTGTGGCTAGAGCTGACAGAGGAGGTAGCAGTTCATCTTCACATTCACCACATAATACACACACATACAGACCTCACATATTTAAAAACAAATGCAAGTAACAACCAGGCCATAATCACCTGTGGATCTTCATTATTCAGTGAATGTAATAAGGTTTATTTTCACAGATGCCATTTTATTAAAGTCAGGTGAAGAGCCCTCACTTAATAAAAGTGAGATACACGTCACTCTCCCGACTCCTGATTGCTGTCAAGCTGATTCACCTGCTCCCAGCTGCACAGCTGCAACGCATCCACTAATCAACTCTGCACCATAGCAACCACTCTCTGCTGGCTCAGCTTAATCACTTGAACTGTGCGTTCATGTTTATGTCCTCATGTATTTTGTTTCTAACCCGCTTTCCCTGTGCCGTAGATTCTCTGTCTGCCTTTTATCGTAACCTTTTTCCATCAAATAATTAAATTCCTTTAACTTGATGGAATAGTGATAAAGTATATGTATGTATATATATATATATATATATATATATATATATATATATATATATATATATATACAGTACAGGCCAAAAGTTTGGAACCAACTTCTCATTCAATGCATTTTCTTTGTTTTCATGACTATATACTAGGGGTGATCCGAGTACTCGGCTGAAACGAGTATCCGGTACGGATAAAGCACTTTTGCCGAGTACAAGTATTATGAGTAATACGAGTTAATACCCCCCCTACAAACACGCTCGGCTCTATCACACACACACAGAACATGGAGAAATGCGCTCCCTCGGCCTCTCTCTCTCTCTCCGTTAGTCAGTCGGGTCTGCAGATCTGTTCCGTTAACGTTTAGGGTTTCTTCAGCTTCAAGTTTGTTTTTAACTTTGGTTTGTAGTCCTTACATAGTAACCAGTAGATTTCTGGGGAACGTGGGGTTTGTAGTTCTTACATAGTAACCAGTAGATTTCTGGTGAACGTGGGGTTTGTAGTCCTTACATAGTAACCAGTAGATTTCCGGTGAACGTGGGGTTTGTAGTCCTTACATAGTAACCAGTAGATTTCTGGTGAACGTGGGGTTTGTAGTCCTTACATAGTAACCAGTAGTTTCTGGTGAACGTGGGTTTCAATTAAGTAAGCTGTAAGTAATGCAGTAAGATCCCTGAAACCTCCTAAACTCGAGGCATTACGGTAAGCGTACCTGACTCATTTCCGTTTCCTGTGCCTTTGTGTTGGTTGCGTGTTGGTAGCTCTGCTGCTCACGACATACCAGTCAGTTTGTTAGATTTGCTATTACAGCGGCTAACTGTCCGCTAAACACTGATTCTTATAGCAGTTCTGCCTAAGCACTCACATATCTTCTCATTTTTCTTTTAGCGACTTTTGTTAAATAACAGCTGTTTTAACGCTTGGTAGCTAACGCTACCTTACTTTAGCTTAGCTGCTAGCGACTTTAGCCTAGCAGTTATGTCGGCCCCCTCTCCGACTTTCTCCTGCTCGATGTGTGAGATGTTTAGTTACTCCTCTGCATTCTTTAGCGGTGATGGCGTGTGTAACAAGTGTAGTTTATTTTTGGACGTGGAGGCGAGGCTTAGTGAGTTAGAAGTCCGGATCCGCACCATGACAGATCAGTCGTTAGTTACTGTAGCTAACCCCCCCTCGGCAGTCAGCGCCGGCCGGCCTGGGCCTGAGTTAGCCTCTGGTAGCCGGTCCCCGCGAACTCCGGAGCAGCCAGGACATAGTGCGTGGGTTACTGTGCGAGAACGAGGAAGAGACAGTCGTAAGCTTTCCAAGGCGTCGGACCACCACCAGCCTGTTAGCGTTTCTAACAGATTTTCCCCACTCAGCAACACACCCGCTGAGAAACCAACTCTGGTTATCGGCAGCTCCATTCTGAGAAACGTGAAGTTAGCGAAGCCGGCAGCCATAGTTAAGTGCATCCCTGGGGCTAGAGCGGGCGACGTTGAGTCTTATCTGAAACTGCTGGCTAAGGATAAACGTAAATACAGCAAGATTGTTATTCACGTGGGCGTTAATGACTCCCGGTTACGGCAATCGGAGGTTACGAAGATTAATGTTGAATCGGTGTGTACATACGCGAAGTCAATGTCGGACACCGTAGTTTTCTCTGGACCCCTGCCAAATCTAACCAGCGATGACATGTATAGCCGCATGTCATCTTTTCGCCGCTGGCTATCGAGGTGGTGTCCAGATAATGATGTGGGCTTTGTGGATCACTGGCAGTCTTTCTGGGGAAGACCTGGTCTGATTCGGAGAGACGGCATTCATCCCACTTGGGATGGAGCAGCTCTCATTTCTAGAAACATTGACAAGTTTATTGGTGGACTTAATCCTTGACAATCCATAGTTGGGACCAGGAAGCAGAGTCCCAGTCTAACACACTTCTCTGCTCCTTTATTCCAGGTGTTACCTAGTAAAAATCCCATAGTGACGGTGTCTGCCCCCCGACCATTAAAATTATTTAAATCAAAGGTAAACAGAAGAGGAGCTGTGCATGAAAACCTCATAAAAATTAAAACCACAAGTGCAATAGTTCAAAAGAATAGGAGAATTAAATGTGGACTCTTAAACATCAGATCTCTCTCTTCTAAAGGTGTACTAGTAAATGAATTGATATCAGATTCTAATATTGATCTATTCTGTCTTACTGAAACCTGGCTAGGTGATGGAGAATATGTTAGTCTAAATGAATCCACCCCCCCCAGTCATATTAATACTCACATTCCTCGAGGCGCAGGCCGAGGAGGTGGAGTTGCAGCTATCTTTGATTCTAGTCTACTAATCAGCTCTAAACCTAAACTAAATTATGACTCATTTGAAAGTCTTGTTCTTAGTCTTTCACACCCAAGTTGGAAATCAATGCAACCAGTTCTATTTGTTATAGTGTACCGAGCACCTAGTCCATACTCTGAATTTTTATCCGAATTTGCAGAGTTTCTATCGAACTTAGTGCTAAAAACGGACAAAGTTATTATTGTAGGGGATTTTAATATTCATGTGGACGATGAGAATGATAGCCTTAGCACTGCGTTTATCTCTCTATTAGATTCTATTGGCTTCTCTCAAAGTGTTCATAAACCTACTCACCGGTTTAACCACACCCTCGATCTTGTTCTGGTATATGGTGTTGAAATTGAACATTTAAAAGTGTTCCCACAGAATCCCTTCCTATCTGACCACTGTTTGATAACTTTTGAGTTTATACTGCTGAACTACACGCCGTTAGGCAAAACATCCTATACAAGATGTCTATCTGATAGTGCTGTAGCTAAATTTAAGGATGCGATTCCGTTAGCATTTAATTCATTACCAAGTCCCAAAGTAACGGAGGACTCCGATGCTATTAGTCCCTCCCAAATCGATCATTTTGTTGATAGTGCAGCAGGCTCGCTGCAAATGACACTCGACTCTGTTGCCCCTCTAAAAAAGAAGATAATAAAACAAAGAAGGTTAGCTCCATGGTATAACACTGAAACTCGCAAATTAAAGCAAATATCGCGGAAATTTGAGAATATCTGGCGCTCCACCAAACTGGAAAATTCTCGTTTAACCTGGCAAGATAGTCTTAAAACGTATAGGAAGGCCCTCCGTAATGCCAGAGCAGCGTACTACTCGTCATTGATAGAGGAAAATAGGAACAACCCCAGGTTTCTTTTCAGTACTGTAGCCAGGCTAACAGAAGGTCACACCTCTACTGAGCCAAGTATTCCCATAGCTCTTAGTAGTGACGACTTTATGAGGTTCTTCAATGATAAAATTATAACTATTAGAAGCAAAATTCACCAAGACCTGCCTTTAACTGGCTTATCTCTAAGCTCAGGAACCTTAGAAACAACTGTAAAACCAGATACATGTTTTGACTGCTTTGCTTCACTTGATCTTTATCAATTTAATTCAATTATTTCTTCATCTAAGCCACATATGTCAGAGTCAAGGCCCGCGGGCCGCATCCGGCCCGCGAGAAGGTTTTTTACGGCCCCTGGGATGATCTTGATTTATTATTAGAACCGGCCCGCAGACCGCAGCAAGCCGGCAGCCCGCAGATCTTTTACACACACCAATACTACATTTCCCACAATGCAACGGTGACGCACCGAGCAGTAGGCTGCTTCATTTCAATATTTATTGGCACAGCAGTCGTCAGCATCACAGTAAAATTAACTTTCAGATACCCATCAAAAATGGCAAAACGGAAGGTGGACACTGAGAACCGGGGGTTTCAAACAAGGTGGGAGTCGGAGAATTTGAGCCACTTTCCCAGCTGCCAGACCATGAAAGAGAAGCTCTCTACCAGTGCGTTCCCGAGCGCACAGTTGGCTGATAAAATAGGTATGCTTGCCGCTGACTTTCGACGCCGATTTGCTGACTTTGAAGCACAAAAAAGCAGGTTGGAACTGCTCGGTAACCCATTTGCTGTTGACGTGGAAAGCTCACCACCAAACCTCCAAATGGAGTTGATTGACCTCCAATGCAATGATGCACTGAGGGCAAAATATGCGGCAGTGGGTGCTGCGGAGTTCGCCCGTTTCCTCCCCGACACAATGCCCCAGCTGCGCATCCAGGCTGCTCAAACGTTGTCTATGTTTGGCAGCACATACCTGTGTGAACAACTGTTTTCTTTGATGAACCTGAACAAAACATCACACAGAAGTCGACTTACTGCTGAACACCTCCACTCAATTCTGAGGATTTCCTCAGCTCAGAGCCTTACCCCGAACATTGATGAACTTGTGGAAAAGATGGGACACCACCAAGTATCACCCTCAACCTCAAACAAGTGAACATTACTGTGCAATCACATATTTAGAGTTTTTACTCAGTTCAAGTTTAAAAGTTAAAGTTTAATATTTGTTTTCACTGCATGTTACTTCTCCTTAACAAAGTGTTGTTTTTGATTAATAGATTTTTGCACTTTATTTTATTGTATTTCAATCCATTATATTTTAAAAATATTTCAGTTGAGTGGATGATAGAAAATTGCTATTATTGTTTTTTTCTTTGAAGTAAATTTAGCCCACTTTTGCTAAAATAGAAAATATAGGCTACTGATGGTGCCTTGAATACCGGTTTCTTTCATTTAATGTTCATGTTATGGGGATTTTTATATAAAGGAAATTTGTCTTTTGTGTCTGTTGAAAATTAAAGATTACTGACAGAGCCATAAGAAAATGTTGCTTTATTTATCTGATCATATTGGAATATATTTGTTAGGTTTTCAGTAGGTTCAATTAGGTTCACTAGACTATATGCGTCATTTAAAAATTTTTCAATGAACATTCGAACAGTCCGGCCCTCGGCTTGTAGCTAAATTTTTTATTTGGCCCTCCGTCCATTTGACTTTGACACCCCTGATCTAAGCCATCAACCTGCCTCTTAGATCCCATCCCGACTAGGCTACTTAAAGAAATTTTACCATTAGTCAACACTTCGCTACTGAATATAACCAATTTGTCTTTATTAACAGGCTATGTACCACAGTACTTTAAAGTAGCTGTAATTAAACCTCTTCTGAAAAAGCCAAACCTTGATCCAGATGTTTTAGCCAACTATAGACCTATATCCAACCTTCCATTTCTCTCTAAGATTCTTGAGAAAGCAGTCGCCAAACAGCTGTGTGACTTTCTGCATAGCAACAGCTTATTTGAGGATTTTCAGTCAGGATTTAGAGTTCATCATAGCACAGAGACAGCACTTGTGAAAATCACTAATGACCTCCTAATTGCTTCAGACAAAGGACTTATCTCTGTACTTGTGTTATTAGATCTTAGCGCTGCATTTGATACCATTGACCATCATATCTTATTACAGAGATTGGAACATTTAATTGGCATTAAAGGGACTGCTCTAAGCTGGTTTAAATCTTATTTATCAGATCGATCTCAGTTTGTTCATGTTAACGATGAATCCTCTGTGCAGGCCAAGGTTAGTCATGGAGTCCCACAAGGATCTGTGCTCGGTCCAATCCTGTTCACTTTATATATGCTTCCTTTAGGCAGTATTATTAGGAAACACTCAATAAACTTTCATTGTTATGCAGATGATACTCAATTATATCTATCAATCAAGCCGGATGAAACTAATCAGTTAGCTAAACTTCAAACGTGCCTTCAGGATATTAAAACCTGGATGACCTGTAATTTTCTAATGTTAAACTCAGATAAAACTGAAGTTATTGCTCTCGGACCCAAGCACCTCCGTGACGCACTATCCAAAGATATAGTTACTCTGGATGGCATCACCCTGGCCTCCAGCACCACTGTGAAGAATCTTGGAGTCATCTTTGATCAGGACATGTCCTTTAATTCCCACTTAAAGCAAATTTCAAGGATCGCCTTTTTTCACCTACGTAATATTGCAAAAATCAGGAATATCCTGTCTAAAAATGATGCAGAAAAATTAGTCCATGCATTTGTTACTTCTAGGTTGGATTACTGCAATTCTTTACTATCAGGCTGCTCGAAAAAATCCATAAAGACTCTACAGCTGATCCAGAATGCTGCGGCACGTGTTCTGACAGGAACCAGGAAAAGAGATCACGTTTCTCCTGTTTTAGCTTCTCTGCATTGGCTTCCTGTAAAATTTAGAATAGAATTTAAAATCCTTCTTCTCACCTACAAAGCTCTTCATGGTCAGGCTCCATCTTATCTTAAAGAGCTTATAGTACCTTACAACCCTACAAGAGCACTACGCTCCCAGAATGCAGGGTTACTTGTGGTTCCTAGAGTCTCTAAAAGTAGAACGGGAGCCAGAGCGTTCAGCTATCAGGCTCCTCTCCTGTGGAACCAGGTTCCAGTTTGCGTTCGGGAGGCAGACACCGTCTCCACATTTAAGAGTAGGCTTAAGACTTTCCTTTTTGATAAAGCTTATAGTTAGGGCATAGAATCGAATATTGTTAGGGAGTAGTAGTTGGTCACATAGTTTTCAGATTTATCTATCATATAATCAAGAATATAATAGAACTAAAGGGAGACTTGGCATACAGCCCGATCCGGTTGGGGAGAGTTCTGGCCCGGCCGGGCTGGGGCTCTCTTTACCTCGTCTCTCTTGGTTTTGTTGTAATAGTTTTAGACAGCTGGGGACTTATTTTGATACACTAGTTAGGGCATAGAATCGAATATTGTTAGGGAGTAGTAGTTAGTCACATAGTTTTCAGATTTATCTATCATGTAATCAAGAATATAATAGAACTAAAGGGAGACTTGGCATACAGCCCGATCCGGTTGGGGAGAGTTCTGGCCCGGCCGGGCTGGAGCTCTCTTTACCTCGTCTCTCTTGGTTTTGTTGTAATAGTTTTAGACAGCTGGGGACTTATTTTGATACACTTAGCTCCTCTCTCCTCTATCTTTCCATCTTTTCATTTATGTGCATCCATGTCCCAGAAATGCTTGTTACTAATCTAGCTCTGGGGAGTCATTCCCCGGAGTCCTTATGTTCTTTTTCCCCCAGCATGCTCCCTTGGATCAGAGAGGCTCCGAAATCAGGGTAGCAGCTGTCGCCATGGTCCCGCTACACGTTCTGTGATGCCATGTTCTACTGCTACACTGCAGTGCCCTGCTACGTCCTGCTACATCCTGCTGTGCCTTGTAATGCCGCACAGCGTCCTGCTATGCCATGAACTTCTACAAAGAACTGCTACAAACTACTAATTTTTTCTATTTTTGTTATTGCCACTCTTCATTCTAACCCCAACCGGCCCGTCAGACACCGCCTACCAAGAGCCTGGGTCTGACCGAGGTTTCTGCCTAAAAGGAAGTTTTTCCTCGCCACTGTCGCACTGTTGCTTGCTCTGGAGGAAACTACTAGAACTGTTGGGTCCTTGTAAATTCTGGAGTGTGGTCTATCTGTAAAGTGTCTTGAGATAACGCTTGTTGTGAATTGATACTATAAATAAAATTGAATTGAAATTGAATTGAATAGTTTGTTTGTTACCATGACAACACCATTGATTTGAAGCTCGATGCTGTCATGTAAATAGTTTTCAAATCAGCAATAAATATAACAATTTCTGATCAACCCATATCAATTGCATGCTTAAAACAACATACCGGTTAAAGCCCCGCACATTTCAAGACAACCAGACCCACTTCCGGGTTAAATATGACCACTTCCGGTTTAGGCCCCACCCAGTCCACGTACGGATACGGATACAGATAATTCATGTGGTAAACAGATACAGATAATGCTGTACTCGCTCATCCCTCCCGGTTACTGTTGTGTGTGGTTCCAGACCAGATCTGAAAACCTTACTGACCACTCTATTCTATCAAAAGTCTGGATTGGAGAGACGCCCAGCAGTAACATGATAAATGTATGCAGAGAAAACATAATGGATGGTGCCATCCAAACCTTTGCAAGGAGGAGTTTTAATCCAGAAGCCAAATTAAGTATTGTATTTATGGATGACTTCATGCAAGCAGAGGGTTCAGTGGACGAAGGGGGCCTTACACGGGAGTTTTTCCCACTGCTTATGATTGCTCTAAAAGACAGCAGCCTGTTTACAGGGCCACAGAACAGGAAGAACCTGTCCCTGGACAGCCATGGTTAGTACCCACACATGGCACTTATCTGACATATTGATTTTTTCTTCTTTTGTTCAAATTTTAGATTTGAGAAAGTTGTAAACACCGTTTCCTGAAGATTTTTGCCAACGGTTATCCACTGGAAACTAGAACATTTCAATTTTTTTTGCAGCATTACAAAAAAGTCTCTACAGAACATTTGGAGTGATGATGGCTGTGGCACTGGTACATGGAGGTGTGTTGCCTTCTTTTTTTCCAAGAGGCTCTACCAAAACCTCTGCTCAACACCTACATTGCCACCCACTCTGGAAGAGGTAGCAGACCAGGATTTGCAGTTGAAACTCAGAAAGGTGTATATTATGTACTGATGGTGTTCTGTTTATTCTTTAGCATTTGTCTATATTAATTTGACTCTGTCATTGTAAATGAGGTTCAGCCCTCAATGATCTCAACTACAATGGTAAAATGACTTTTTTTTTTTTTCTGTTACAAATGGTGAATTATCTCAAAAGGCCTCATACTAATAAACTGTACATGTTGTCAATAAGATCAGTGAGGCAGTTGATATTGCATCGGCTAGAGATGCTGTTGAGGAAGCTGCAGAGAGCCTGTCTTTATTGGGATCACTGAGGCCTATCACCACCATGGAGGGACGTGACCAGTTGGTTCAGGCTGCAACAAGTTTCTACGTGGAAGGAAGTAAGTATTTTGTAGTCCTACAATTCACCTGTAATGGTTCATACAAATTGTGGTAATGATTTTAAATTCTTAATTTTGATCATGACAGCAATTGGACCAGATTTTACTTATATTTTTTGGAAAATGCTACGGTGAGCTGGAAAATGTATCAAAAACAAACCTGCATGGTGGCACATACTGTTGTCTTAATATATTGCATTTTACTGTGGGGGACCAAAGGTGTTAACATTGTGTTATGCCTGTCTGTGTTGAAGGATTGCTTAACTGGGTAATAAAGGTAAATTGTGTGGCACTCCTGATTTGTTTGACCTATTGCTTAGCTCACATGGGTGTGTTGGGCTAAAATGCTTAATTTTACATCACCTTTTCTCTTCTCATTCTCTAAAGGTATACAAGGGCCCTTGTAGAATAGCATACACCCTTTTAATTGTTGTGGATTACAGACTTGCTGACGGACTGAATACACTTGTGGCGTTTTTCCACTGCTGGTAACAGCTCGACTCAACTCGCCTCGACGCATTTTGCGTCCGTTTTCCATTGCAAAATGAGTAACGCCTCAGCGTGGCTGGTCACCATAGCTGCGCGTAATGATGTAATTTTCAACTCCACTCACAACAGCACGTCGACTACTCGCCACAGCCAGAAGAAATGTTTTGTTTCAAAAGAAGCTGAATGAAGCAACAAAATCACTGCTGAAAAAAACAGGAGTTTGGGGAATTCTGACGGAGTTCAGACGTCGACATGATGGTTGTTCGCCAACACAA
This sequence comes from Etheostoma spectabile, assembly GCF_008692095.1. NCBI lineage: Eukaryota > Metazoa > Chordata > Actinopteri > Perciformes > Percidae > Etheostoma > Etheostoma spectabile. The sequence goes on from NC_045755.1 coordinate 23,284,293, forward strand.
AAGGGTAAGTTAAGTTTCCTGGTAACTAGGGATGAGCGAGTAGAGCATTATCTGTATCTGTATCTGTTTACCACATGAATTATCTGTATCCGGATCCGTACTCGGAGTGGGCCTAAACCGGAAGTGGTCAGATTTAACCCGGAAGTGGGTCGGAAATGGGGGGGGGGGGGGGGGGCGGCTTTAACCGGTATGTTATTTTAACCCTTGTGTTGTCTTCCAGTCAACCATGGTCACTTTTTTTCAACAATATTATGGCTTTTTCCAACATTTGTCACTTTTTTAATGTTGTGGCTGCCTTTTTTCCCCCATGTTTTGGGTGTTTTTTCCTAAGGTTTTCGATATTTTTAATGTCTTATTTGGACGGCCCATGTTTTTGTGACAAATAGAATAAAAAAACAATGAAAACGGGTCAATTTGACCCAAGGACAACATGAGGGTTAAGCATGCAATTGATATGGGTTGATCAGAAATTGTTATATTTATTGCTGATTAGAAAACTATTTCCATGACCGCATCAGCATTGAGTGTCATTGGTGTTGTCATGGTAACAAACTATATAGGCCTACAGTATATAACAAGTTTTGCAACAATAAATACAACAATGTGCTTGCAATTATTAAGTAAAATGTAATGAACAAGAGTTTTCATACTCAATAATATAACTTTATTTTTTTAACTTTTAATTTTTCTATGATCAGTGTGATGATTTTTTTTTGGTTCTTTTATTTTCACACTCACAGACAAACACACTCAATTGTGAGTGTGTGTCTGAGTGATTAAAAGATACAGAGAGAGAGAGAAACAAAGAGAGAGGGGGGGGGGGGGGGGGTTTGGAATGTGTTTGTGTGTGTAACTTAATTTGTAATATTCATTTATACCGCAACTGCCTTTTATTTTTTTTTTTTTATAAAACACAGCAAGAAAGTTTCAGACACTCAAAAAAACTGGTTAGAGCAGCAGGCAGTTAAAAAAAAAAAAAAAAAAACTCCAACGGCAGAGATGCAACACGCATTCTACCAAGCACTATGTCTGAACAAACCCCACGGTTACCAGAAGTCTCCTGGTTACTAGGTACTAGTTCAAACCGAAGTATAAAACAAACCTGAAGCTTGAAGAAACCCTAAATGTTAACGGGAAAGCCCGCGGACCAGAAGGGGAGAACGCTGTTCACTTCTCCGTGTTCTGAGTGCGTGTGAGAACAGCCGGTGGGACACAACAACAGGAGGAATCTGTGAGTAGGGAGGGGCGCTGGGACTAGCCTATCACAGAATAGTGTAGGGGAGGGCGCTGGGACTAGCCTATTACAGAATAGTGTAAGGGAGAGGCGCTGTGACTGGCACTGTGACGAGCCTATCACAGAACGGAGACACAGTCAATGGAGACTTTCACTGAATCCGAGCACGGATATTGACTCACATTACTCGGATAATACTTGTACTCGGCAAAAGTGCTTTATCCGTACCGGATACTCGTTTCAGCCGAGTACTCGGCTCATCCCTAGTAAACAAGTATTACTTTTATGTTTTGTGTGTGTACTTGTTTGTGTGATGGGGTCGTCGCAACATTACAAATATTTAATTATCAAGACTTATAGTAAAAAAGTTGATATTAAATTAATAAAAAAACATGTATTTGAAGTACATGAGTTTGTACTATTTTCTTTAATTTTCTGATATCATACCTTATTTTTATATTTATTGTGTAAAGTAATGTGTGATGTAGTTTACTGTCATTATGTTTCTTTTTTCTGCAGTACATGATTTGGGATGAGAATGTGTCCCGCCAAGAATTATACACACGCATCAGCAATAACTGATGTCATGGAGTTGGTAGCCAAAGAGTCGCGGCTGAGAGCGGCTACAGAAGCCAAAAACCGCTGGCTTCTACGTGACCTGAAGCGGGAGAGGGAACGTCATGGGAGTGAGGAGAGACGCCTTCAAGGAAAGGTCTTACAACTGGAACACCAGTTGTTTTTGGCAACAGCAGTTTTTGATGGTAAGTTTCTGGGTTTAGGTGTAGTGTGAATGTTGTTTTATTTATAACTGTGGTCTTACGGTTGATTGTAGTATTTGTTAAACTGAAGTAAATGTTACCATCTTACACTTAAAGTAATGTTTCCAGTAGTAGTTTAGGAAGTTGAACATGAATAATTTTTGTTATGATATTCATTATTATAAAATGTAACTGTTCTTCTGTGTAACACATCTGTTTACAATGTTGGATGTGTAGATTGTGATTTTGGACAGTAATATGGTATTTGTCATCACATAATGGTTTCTTGACTTATTCAAATAATTATTGCGAGGTGCATTCACAATGAATGTGTTTTTATCTTTGGTTGCAGATGACATGGAGGAAGAGGCTGAGATTGGTGGATCGTCAACCGCTGTCCTACAGACGGAAGAGGGGAATGAGGAGGAAGACACCAGTCATAGGGAAAGGAATGGAGCGGTCCATAATGAAGAGGGAGATGAGGGAGATGAGGAAATTGAACTAGAGTAATAAAAAATAGTTTATTTTATTTATTTGTTTTTATTTTATTTAAAAATTATTTTGGTGTTCTCTTTATTTAGACAAAAGGTTGTGTGTATTGTTAATTGTTGTTTTATATTAGTGTTTTATTATAGTAGTTTTAGATGCATATGTATAATGTATGATAGATGTAAATATTTATAGATTAACAAGTTCATTGTTTATTATCGGTGGGGGGGGGTTCTTTTGTATATTGAAGAACTATTTAAAATAAATGTTTTTGTTAAAATGTTGACTATGAAAACTACATTGGTGTTTGGTACAGTAGGTGGATTAATGCATATATTGTAGTGGTTTTATAACAATTGTGTTAATTATAGTAATAGGTTTAGATAAATCAGTAGAGTTATCTTGTTGATTGCTGTTCTATAGCATCATAGTTTGTTTTACAGTTTAGAATATATAATGGATAGTATCTATAAATATCAAGATCAGAGATCAAAGGCTAGTAACTGATAAACATTAGGAAAAGTGGAATATATTATATGGTTCAACTTTAAGGTTTAGTGAGCTGGTGTTTTAGTTTTCCTAACCAGATAGAGGGATTAGTATTTGGTATTCACTTTTACTTTTCAGGGGAATGGAACACAGACTGGCCTTCGTTCACATGCACTATGACCTTTTCATGACCTATTATAAAAGACATTAATTAGTATGAAGTATGGTGGCATAGTGGTTTTTACGTGTAGATTATATTGAAATGGGGTGAAGGACTTTACATTGAGTAGAAAGTCATTATTGTTGAATAAGTTGTTAATGGGGAATGACATCATGGATTATCATGAAGTTCCCCACAATGTAATGTGAATGTGGGTTCTGTATGAAAGGTTCCATGTGAATGGAGAACCAGACGCCCACACTATCTGTTCATGGAATGTAATATCTGTGAAGAAATTAGTCATTTAACACTTCACCATTAAAACAATACCGTATTTAAAATTTTAGCAAAACCTGGATATTTATATATATATATATGGTGCAAAGGCTCCACCAGACTCCATGTTAATAAACAGTCATTTTAGCACCGTATAACATACCTCATTCAAAGTTAACAGGAACCAAATAAAACTATGAAAAGTGGATTTGGTCTTCTCTACACTTTTCCAACCATCACAACTCTAGTCTTGAAAAATATGTTGACTCTGTACACGCTAAAAATAGTTTTTTTTTTTTATGGAGTCTGGTTGGTTTAGTGCTAGCTACGCTGTAGCTGTTAAGCCATGTTAATAACTCTGCCTAAAAACGTGAGCTTCATTCTGTTATTAAGATAGGCCAACGTTTTGTTTGCTGCTTAGTCTTTTACAACTCCAAGATTACAGTCTTTGTTTTCTTATGAGTGCAATAATAGTGTTAGCCAACGTTAGCTAGTTACTTAAATTCCTTCACGTTTTAGTAGCTAAAGAAAGTAAAGCAAGATTTCGATTTTGCGTGTACAGGTCGTGAAAATAACTCCAGGAGTATTATAAAGATTGATATAACAATCATGTTTTGCTTTAGCTGCCTATGATGTATCGGCCTAGCCAAAATGGCGATGTGAACAATCAACAAATCGTTGCTACCAAGACACTGACAACGTTAAAAATTATGGTTAGTGTAGTTTTTCTCTGTAAGATCGCAGTAAAGCTTTGTTTTCGCAAAACTAAGTTGATGTCTACAATTCTACAAAAGCAGTGAATTTAATTTAGCAACGATGTAACCCGTGGTTATTTTGATGGTTTCAAAATTATGTTTGATGATTCAAATCGTTATTTCATTTCTGTTTTTCCCAGAAATGGAATGACGTCACAACGGTATTGTTAAAAGGCCGAGCCTCAGCTGGATCCTTGCCGGTTGTTTTGAAGCACGATGGTGTATTCGGACGTGGCTTTAGCAATAACGCAACAGTGTTTTATCAAATTTAGTGGATTTGGAATAATTCTCATTTTCTATGAGTTGACTACTTGTAGGGTAAGTTTACTTTTAAATGTATGTTTTCTGGTTATGGAAAATCACTTCACGTTACCTATCGCCAGCTAATGTGAACTTCTATTGTTAACGTTTGCTAGCTATAGCATGTTTTAATTCTGTCCCTTTGTATATATTGAGTCTTAACTATGCATAGAACATAATCATCGTAAAATCATCCTGCTGATGTTGGGACGGTAGTTGTTTTGATAAAGGTCGCAATTCGTCTTTTGAGCTTAGTATGTTGGGGCTATTAGCTACGGTGGCCGACGGGGGCAAACGCCCTGCAACTTCAGAAAACACACAGACAAATAGACAAAACACAAGCAAATTAAGAATAACTTCATTAATTTGACAAAACGTCTGCACAGCATTTAGCAAACGTTCTTCAAATACGCACAACCAAACACATACGCTCTGCAAATACACACAGTCAAATACACATACGCTCTGCAAATACGCACAGCCAAATACACATACGCTCTGCAAATACACACAGTCAAATACACATACGCTCTGCAAATACACACAGTCAAATACACATACGCTCTGCAAATACGCACAACCAAATACACATATGCTCTGCAAATACGCACAGCCAAATAGGCAAACGCTCTGCGAATACACACAACCACAGTGGAACAGCTGATCTTCGACCCCACGGAGAGAGAGAGAGCTCTGCTTTTTTATTAGAGTGGGGTAGGGCTGCAACTTTGAGACCTCCCGTCCATTGACTGTATATTAAGTTAATAATATTAATATAGTAATAGTACATAGTCTATGCTCCCGTCTCATGTCCTCCCGGCTGTCACCGAGCTTTGACTTTTCAAAACAAAAGTGTGCGTCTGGTCCGCCATCTTTGTACTTGTTTGGGTGTTTTTGAACTAAACAATACGGCAATCCTGCTAACAAATACACCATTTTTGTTGCATTTGTTTGTGTTTTGTGTGCTTTTCTTTTTGCATCGTTTATTTGCATTGCGTTTATTTATTTGCTTGTGTGTATTTTCAGAATATGTTGAATACTGCACGTGTTGTCAAATTAATGAAGTTGTTTTCTTGCTATAAAAGACAGCTACATATTGAAAATAATACGCATCATGTTTCTATCTTGTGTGTTAAAAAATAAGTGTCCTTAAACCTGTTTAAATAATGTGTGTGGTATTTGTTTTAATATGGTTATTGTGAAATAAATCTTGTTTTTCAATGAATGTACTTTTTTTTAGATGCCTCGAGGGAAAACATACCGTTGTTCTTTGGCTGCCAAATTGAAGTGGGCAAGCGTAACACTGACGGGATTCTGGTGCCACGTGGTGGCGCATGTGAACAACGTGAGTAATTGCATGTGTGTGTTGTCAGGGTATTAAATGTTTATTTCACATTTTTCAAATGCTGTTTTATTAAAAAGTAAATGAAAATGTTTTGTTTTTCATCAACAGGTTGTGGTACAGGCCAGGCACGGCGTCATGGTCCTCAGCACCCAAATCTCCTCTGCTCGGAGTGTTGGCGTAGAGCCACAAACTGCTCGCAGGTCAACTGGCGTTGTTGGCAGTGGATATTCCATCGTACCATCTAGCGATAGCGTTGTAGCGTTCACATCGTTGCTAGCGGTGGAGCAGAAGCTAGCAATGGCGGGTTGCTGGCGTGCCTTCACATAGTCTCTCTGTTTTTTGCTTTGTGCGTGAGATTCCACCACTTTGATCCCCATTGTCCCAAGTTTAAAACACTTCCGACACAAAATGGAGTTTGCTTCAAAATCATTTCCAGGCACCGACCTTAACCAAGGATACTCGTTGTTTTCAAGCCATTTCTTACTGAATTTGCATTTCCCCATGTTTCTAAGTGGCTATCAACCATTGCTGTGTACCTGTATGGGGCGAAATTACGAATCCCGCGAAAAATCCAGCAAAATAACGAATCTCACTGACTACGGCCACGCCAACACCCGCCCACGAAGCAGCTGGATTAGTTGGAGTGGTTAAGGTTAGGTCAGCCGATTGGTCAGAGGATAGGAAATGTACAAATGGGGTTCTGTTACTGCGACAACAGATTGCCTGCATTTTCACCGTGACATGACACAAACATATTTAAGACCTACCCAATCTGAATTTAAGACTATTTAATGCTTTTTAAGGCCACCCTGTGTGTAACATTTGCAAATGGCAGTGGTGGGATTTGAACCCACGCCTCCAGAGAGACTGGAGCCTAAATCCAGCGCCTTAGACCACTCGGCCACACTACCTGCATGTAACAGCTTTCACATTGTGACAATCTTGTTGATTTTAGAATACTGTAACCAGGTGAGAAGGTTTAGGTCTGTGTGAATATGGGCTGAGCATTTACCTGGGCTGAATTTGAATCTTCTTTTGCATATTCACTGTAAAGAGCCATTACTCCTCCAACTGTCAACTATTGTTCCAGAGACAATAGGATATACAGATTTAGATTGCAAGGTAACTGTCCAAGACAAAAGACTTCACCTCAAGTGATCAAAACAGTTTGTCAAAATGGGAACGGTCGTGTTTTTTATTGCAAATTCCAGCCCAGTTCTAAAACTACTCTTTAAAATATGTTCATTTACCATTCAAAAGAATGCAGGGCTACTTAATGTAGGGTACTACAGTGGAGTGGTAGCCAGATTCACATAAAATTGAATTGAATATTGCAATATGTTTAAAATCACAATGATACCATATTGTGATATCGTATCGGGAGGCATCTGGTGATTTCCCCCCCCTACTTATGACCTGTGATTGCTGTGCAAAACTCGACACCAATCACATTATTGAATATGCTGATGACACAACAGTGGTGGGTCTCATCCAGGGCAGTGACAACGGCAAATTACAGGGAGGAGGGGAAACTCCAAATCCACTTGATCCTGAATGTTGAGAAAACCAAAGAGTTGGTGATTGACTTCAGAAGAAACCGGCCTAAGCACATACCGGTCCATAATAACAGCGCTGGGGTGGAGACTGTGGAGCACATGAAGTTTCTAGGGGTTCACGTGTCTAGCCACCTGACCTGGTCCCTGCAGACCTCCTCCCTCATTAAAGAAGCCAACCAACGCCTGCACTTCTTAAGGAGACTAAAAAAGACCCATCTCAACCCAACAGTCCTCCCCACCTTCTACAGGGGAACCACTGCGAGTGGAACAAGCAACATCTCCCTCTGACAGAGAAAAGGGCCCAGTGGGGGGGGGGGAGGGGGTCCGCTGAGAGAACCATTGGGGTAACGCTGCCACCTATTGAGAACCTGGCAAAACAACACAGCCTTCTAAGGGCAAAAAAAATCATCTAGGTCTCTACACACCCCTGCCGAAGTTGGTTCTCTCTCCTAAAGGTCTGTGCGGTTTGTTGGAAATATATTTGTTTAAACCATATATTGAAGTATGATTAACCAGATATTTACCGTGAATAATTATGAATGCTTGTAATGTTCCAATGCTTTATTAATGACATATGAGAAGTGGACACTGCTTGTGCAACTAACTGAATTCTTAATGTAACTATTGTTGCTAAAGCAGGTCAGGATGTCCTAGGGAGAGACAGCTGAAGAGTGGGAGTAAAGGCTACATCTTATCTTTGGAGACGAGGAGAACAGGCACAAGGTTTAATGAGCTTCATGACTTGTCTCTGGAATATTCCACTAAATAAAAGATCATTCATCAACATCTTAGTTTCTGAGTGTATTTATCTGGACCCTGAGACCGGAGCAGGATTTGAGCTCCCACAACATCCATGTTCCACTCCCACAGGTGGTTTCATATGTGCTAGTTGTCCCTCAAATTCACAGTTTATTTTTGTAATTTATTGGTGTTTGTAAAATTACAGATTTTTTTACAGTGTGTCAAGTCCTGACCATTCCCTGACCGGGAATTGAACCCGGGGCGCGGCTGTGAGAGCGCCGAATCCTAGCCACTAGACCATCAGGGAGTCACATCTTTCAGATTTGTTTTTGTAGATGTGACTTTCCTTTTCACTCACTGGAATGAATCTGCAGGACACACACATGTCGGCCGTCGATACGCTACCTATACCATCCAAAGTAGGTATATGTTATATGCCCATATATGTTTAACGTGTTCAACGTGTTCAACGTGTTCGTTCATTTTTACAATGTTTAAAATCATCAGTTAACCTAGCCATTCTCCATTTCCCCACAGTAATCCCGTAGCTTTCTTATGCGCACATTTTAACATCTAAAACTACGGTGATTTACATACTACTGCTACATTCATTAATCCGTCATTCTGTGTAAAACCATACCATACGTCACAAACATTACCTATTTACAATAACCACGCAACACTCAGATCTCTGTTAACTCTCTGGAACCGAGAAGCTTGTGCACGACCAAAAACAGCACCTCTGATTTATATTTTAATCATTTAATAACCATAAAAGACAGAAACTTACCGATTGTTGCAGCTAACAGCTAACAAGCTAGTGGTCCCGGAGGTCTCTTCAGGGTCTTTCTAGCCTCTACAGGTGATTTTCTATCCAGCCTGGAACTTGTGCCTTTTTTTCGGGGTTGTTGAGCATTGAATCCAAACTGTTACATCCAAGATTTATCCACTTGATTTCCATAATTCATCGCGTTTTCACTCATTTCTGCTGCTAGCTCCCTGCTCTGTGTCTCTTCTCTGTGTTTTGGAAGTTAAGGCAAGCAGCACGCCCAAATATGGGAGACTGCGTAACCCAAAGGGTATGGAGGGTGAAACAGCCCAATCCTCCCAGTCAAACTAGTCTAGTATGCAATCAAAGAAGTTATAGCGGACAAGATAAATATCTACTGTTTAACAAAGGAGAATGGCATCACTGGTTTGAGATTTGGCATATGTTATATTATATATTATATATTATATATTTGGGCCTTTTTTGAAGAAATGGAAATAGTATGTGATTCTTATGAGTTATAATGTTTATTATGTTTATTTTTGTATATGGGAAAACTGTTTTAGACTCACAAATGCTTGTGTAGCATTGCTGTGGGAGTAATATCAACAAATATGACATTGTTATGTTGATTATTGGCATAAGTAAATGTCATGAGGGCAAAAGTGTCTGGACTTTTTTTGAAAAAATTTATGTATTTTGATATATATAAGTTACAATGATTATTTCTTCAAAGTGTGACTCCCAAGACATATAAGAAGTGTTTTAGAGAGGGAAATGGCTTAGGTTTTACTTCTCTGCTTGTGATATCAATACATAGCTGGAAGATTCATGTTCCGTTTTATTTATTTATTTGTCTTTAAAGTCCTACAACCATTCAGGTGACCTCATTGCAACCCAAATATTCTAATAACCCAGTTTTTTGCACTACGTTTTGCAATTTTCCCGTGTCTGGTTACTACTACTAACTAGTTGAAAAGTTTATGAACATCTGTATCCAGCCGTCCCCACCAATGTATCTCTTAGCATTTATTGTTGCAAGATGGTGGTGTCCATTGATGGTGGTATAGTGGTGAGCATAGCTGCCTTCCAAGCAGTTGATTTGCTTTGATTCCCAGCCAGTAACTTCCTTTGAGTGACGTTACTTTATTTATTTGTCAAAAAGTAACCAGAAAGGTTACTCTTCCAACCCAGTTTGATAAAATATTAGATCTCTGTTATGGTAGAAATAAGGGAGCATAACAATCAATCAAGCTGCCTCCACGAGGATGTACAGACATAGGAAGTGCATTAAGATTTGCCCGTGTCTGGTATTACTAATTCAACTGAATAGGTTTTTTACATTCGAATCCTGCCGACACTGGCAGCCATTATTTACCGGTGCTAGCAAACCAATGACACATCACAGCATACCAAATTGCAGATGTACCTACATGAACAATATTGTGTTATCTCATTGGTACTGGAATCCACCCGTCTCCACCAATGTATCTCTTAGCGTTTATTTTCAGTCTCAATGCCCAGATGTGTTACAAGATTTGCTGTGAACATTTTATTGTCCAGCAGAAAGGCAACAGGTGTGTTACTTTTCGACTATGCTACCATAGCAGTGCAAGCATATTGCCCAGGTCTGATTTCCAGCCACTGCGGTTGCATTTACAGGTTTTGAAGCCATACACAACATTAACATTACATGTTTCACCCAGGTTTCTTCTTTTATTCAGTGATATTTCAATTTCCTTGCGGGAGTCATCCCAAAAGGATTAATAAAGATAAGTCTAAGTCTATCTCAGAAAAAAGGAGAAAAAAAAATCTGAAATTCTTCAGGGGGTGTAGCTCAGTGGTAGAGCTCATGCTTTCCATGTATGAGGACCCGGCATCTCCAGCAGGTATTATGGTAGAGTCTTTAAAAGAGCTGCAGAAGATATTACCTCCTGTGGTAATCTGACTGGTAGGGTTATAGAACGTAGTGGTAGACTAAGACCTCCTGTGACAGAAACTAAGCGGTATGCTCTCTCTTTTATACCTCAGACTATCAGACAGCACAACAAGCACTTTACAGTCTCTATTTTACTGTATTTATGTACTTGTACTGTTGTTTAGCATATTTATTGTATTATGCATTGAGCATTGCAGAGATTTCACTTCAGACACTTGCATTGTTAAACATCAACAAACAGGAAATAGATTTAATTTGAAACAAAGCATAGTAAATAGCAGAGGATGGTTTTGATCCATCGACCTCTGGGTTATGGGCCCAGCACGCTTCCGCTGCGCCACTCTGCTCTGCTTTTCTGAACCTCAGGTTCGGGAACCTGTGGCAACCAAGGTTCCAACAGCTTACGGGTTGTAAAGTTCAACATTTGGTAGACCTTGCAACTATCTTTTATGTGTGCTTCCTGATTACTCATACATTGATTATTCACATGTAACACTTGTGATTGGCTGGTGTTTAAAAAAAGGGCATTGTGAGTACAGATATAAACATCAGTAAGGAGTCTACCAAGTTGCCTCTTATCATTTTAGTTTGGACACCCAGTGAGGCTCACCGCGATGGTTTGGACTGGGTCTACTAGGGTTTTCTGCTGCTCTCGAGCAGACAGCTGTACTCACTCTGGTTTCTCTTCATAATGCACAAGTCTTTCACCTTTTACAAAAGACTTCCTTGGAGGGGAACGCCTATGAGTTGAAACTATTTTTGGTGGGATTTGCTTTTTGGCCGAGCCTTTTGTACTTGTGAAAAATAAATATGCTGACCTTAACTAGACTCAGATTCTTAACAGCAGCTAAATAATAGAAGCAAGACCCTTGCCAATTTTCATGGGCCGTGGACAGCGACTGAGACGACAGGACCCCCCCTGACTGAAAAATGGCTAGAATCTCTTTTCTGGGTGGGATACTTGTCAATTGATCTACGAGTTTATGTGAATGTTTTTATTTCCATCCAGGGGATCCTGTAATAGCTCCCTTCGATAGCTCAGTTGGTAGAGCGGAGGACTGTAGAGGCGCAAAGTTGAAATCCTTAAGTTGCTGGTTCAAATCTGGCTTGCAGGAGAACTCTTTTCCAGCGTTTCTCTTTGGGGATCTATAAAGCATTTCTGATTCTGATGTAGAGATGGACAGGCAACCCAAAAGCAGGACATAACAAGAAACAAAAAGAAGAGGTGGGGGAGATAGAGTTAAAGAACCTTTTTTCAGGACACCCAAATTTTGTCGCTCAATATGGCAGGCATTCTATGCATCCAGGGCCAAAACCCCATCTTGCCCGTATTGGATGGAATGATGTCAATTTGCGCTTTTTATCTGTTATACATAACAACCTGGATGCAACAAAGAACCCTTTTCTCCTGTTTTGAACACAACCGAAAGTAAAAAAAAAAAAAAAAAAGATAACTTTCACCGAATCCCTCAGTTAAATCACAGTCAGTAACTTTACATGTGTTGACAATAAAGATGCTCACAAAACACTCTACTTGCAATTGTGTTTCTTAAGAAAATTCATGTCCTCTTCAATACAAAGAACTGCTAAGTTCTTTATTCCCAATACTGGGTGCTCCAGATAAGAATGCTAGTTGTCAGAAGTGGGATTTGAACCCACACCTACAGTGGAGACTGCGACCTGAACGCAGCACCTTGGACCACTCGGCCATCCTGACTGATCCAACAGATGTCCAGTAGGACCTTTCTCAAAAATTATAATATAGTGAATTAAACATGTCATGATATAGTAAGTTCTCAGTTATCCATGTCATAGTTAACAAGGGAAGGTTTCTCAACTGTCAGCCCAAATATATGGAGACATGGAGACATGGAAGAAAGTCACCAGGGTGGCAATGTGCTTGACAATGGCAATACATTGCGAGCGATGTGAAGGCAATGTGCAATACAGGCTAAATCCTATGGTGGTAATCAAGATCCACCAATGTTTCTGTCCACAATGTCCACCTGAATCCAGAAATGTCCCTGCCAGATGGGAAATAGACTGACAATTGGGTCAACATTGTGCAATTATCTCCAAATTGTCCAACTGAGTCCACAATTAAACCTGCCAGATGGGAAATGAACTGATAAATGTCTTCATGGTCTAAATGTGTCAAATATTGCCGTAAAATGCCCACATTGAGTCCAGATGAGTCCGTTTTGGTTCCTGATCCATGCTATCACCCTCAAAAATGCACAACTAGGCCAAGGGCAACTGGATTTGTTGAAAGGTCCTCCGCAGAAGTTTTGTCTCTCATCCAAGAGACTTCTTTAGTTGTTGTTTTTTACACAGAAAGGTTTGGACACAGTGCCCTCTCCCCCACCCATATCTGACAATTGAAAGCTGTGGGGAAAGGGGGGTTCCAAAGCTAATAGACCATTCAACAAGCAATTCTGATGCACTATACTGGCCCATTCAGGATGAGCACTGTAAACTCTGACTGCAGCAACACAAGTTCAGATTTCAGTGATACCTAATTTTTATGATGATTACGAGACTGAATGCAAAGTGTGTATCCCCCATGTAACTCAAAGCTTATCACTTTCAGTCAATAGTGTCAAATTTGGAACTCCTTTGCGTTACATTAGCAACCAGGTGACTCCTCAACGTGCCCCCACCAATGTACTGTTTACAGTCTAAATGGCCAAGGACATTAAACCTGTAAGCTAACTTTAAACTAGATGTGGAAAGTTGAAAGGTTGATCTTTTTCACCTGTGCTGTGGCTTAAAAACAGGTTCCACTGAGATTTGAACTCAGTTCGCTGGATTCAGAGTGCTGACCATATCACCATGGAACCTTTTGTTACTACCCTTGAGGCCGCAGCCTCGCCATTCGGGCCCCTGGGATTCAACAATAAATATAACAATTTCTGATCAACCGATATCAATTGCATGCTTAAAATAACATACTGGTTAAAGCCCCGCCCATTTCAAGACAACCTAACACACTTCCAGGTTAAATCCTGTCCACTTCCGGGTTTGGCCCCTCCAAATACAGAAACAGATAATTCATATGGTTAACAGATACAGATACAGCTGTACTTGCTTATCTTTATTAAACACTTCTTGAGTTAATCTTCCACTTTTTTACCTTTTTACGTACGTAACTACAGCTCTGATATAATACAGGATCAATGTCAGAGATCGTACAGATCTTTCTGCAGACTTTCACCAGTTAAATATAAATTCCCATACCGGGAGTTGAACCAGGGCCACCTGGGTGAAAACCAGGGTTTTCCTTACTATTAGAAGTCTTTAAGAGCAGCAACCAAGACCTTTTGGACACCACTTAGGCCAAATAAATGTAAAATCAAACTAACTGAAAGCTTTCTCAGATGTACAGAGGACTCCTTAAGAATGTGTGTAAAGGTTATTTAGGCAGAATCCAGACTGCTAGACCATATGGGACTGACACGTTGAATAATAACAGTGATTTTATGAATACATCCATAGATATGCCAAGAACAGGGCACATAAATAGATACATCACTTGTTTATAAAACACTGCAAGAAGTTCGGTCTGGCAGTTAGGATTCAGGTTTTCACCTTTTCTCCACTACCATGTCTAGTTAAAGTTTTACAATGTTTGATCATAAAACATATATTATGTCTATTTATTATCATTATATGAGGTAAGTTTGGCGAAATGCATATCAGGGCATACAGCTCTCATTTAATATATCTTACAGATCTTGCTGCAGACCTACATCAGCTTGATACTGATTCCCATACCCGGGCCACCTAGGTGAAAACCAGAAATCCTAACCGCTAGACCATATGGAAATGACTGCATATTAATAACAGGGATTTCATGAATCAATTCATAGTCTGGCTGGAAACAGGCCTTCTCTTGAACTTGAAGAAGCTTCTTAAGTGAGTTTTATCTTGAAGCTTTTGAGTGTTCTTTAGGTTTTTATCTGCTTTAACTATTACCGGACAGCGGGGGCACGGAGCAGAGCAGAGCGGCCGTTAGGGAGGAATCCTCCTCCGTGTTCAGCTCCATTTTGAACCTGTAAGCTCACTTTAAACTAGATGTGGAAAGTTGAAAGGTTGATCTTTTTCACCTGTTATGTGGCTTAAAAACAGGTTCCACTGAGATTTGAACTCAGATCATTGGATTCAGAGTCCAGAGTGCTGACCATTACACCATGGAACCTTTGAAAGTGTTGTAAGTGTTTGCTTGACAGTTTCTTTCATAATATCCACATGTGTGATATTGAAGGCACAAAAATCTCACAACAGATCAGTGATCATTCAGAGGATTAATTTAACAATTAATTAATTAAAAACAATAAAGTGGATGATTAACTTAACAAGTGTCTACCAACTCTGCACTTTACCCGTGTCCTGCTTTAATCAAAAACGGAGAAGGATTTGAGCATTTTTGTATAGCACAGTGTTGTGGGTTGTAGTGACCTCCTTGTGTTTATGGTAATTAATGCAAACATCTGTCTCAATGCCCAGATGTGTTGCAAGATTTGCAGTCAACATTGCATTGTCCAGTGATGGTGGTATAGTGGTGAGCATAGCTACCCAGCCATTGCAGTAGCTTTTCTTTGAGTGATGTTACTATTAATAAGATAAGTGTAAGTCGATCTCAGAAAACAGTCAAAAAATCTGAAAATCTTCAGGGGATGTAGCTAAGTGGTAGAGCTCAAGCTCACATAAAAGATAGTTGCAAGGTCTCCCAAATGTTTAACTTTACAACCCGTAAACTGTTGGAGCCTTGGTTGCCATGGTTCCTAAACCTCCCCTCAAAATGTGCATCATCGAGTTTCCAGCCCCTATTCACAAGCACCAGAGCAGAGTGGCGCAGCGGAAGCGTGCTGGGCCCATAACCCAGAGGTTGATGGATTGAAACCATCCTATACAAATAAATACAGTAAAATAGAAGTTGTAAAATATGTACATTTAAAGTGCTTATTGTGCTTTCTGATAGTCTGAGAGAGAGCATACCGCTGTGTGACCTCCCACATTCTGGGTGTTATAAAAACTGAGCTGATGAGTATAAGCAAAGGTAAAAAAGCTGCAATGATTAAAATCTTTCCTTCTAGTGTTAGTCCTCTAAGTTTGAGATCATATTGTCACTGAAAACACATCTTTGATAGCAGGATCATTCTGAATCCTGTTGTAAAACCTTTGTCTTTCTTGGAGTAAATCCACTCTAATACTTTCTTAAAAACGCATATCTTTTGCAATGGTTAGGCCTCGTATCCAAACTACTCTGGCAGACGTAGTAGTGTCGATGTAGCCTTGGTAAATAATTAACAGCTGGTAGAATCTCCCCATCAGGGAATCAAACCCCAATCTTCCGTGTGACAGGCAGAGGCAGTCATCCAAAGTTTCAGTAGTATAGTGGTTTTTGAGTTGGAACAAGTTGCACTATTTGAAATTTGCCTTTGAGATACAAGAACTTCTTCACTTGGGACAGCAACTGACTCCCAACCCGATGGGAGCAATCCTGCGCTTTCAGACTAGGATATGTATTCAGTGACGATTTGATCACCTACCTCAGGATCGCGGGGCGTTGGAAGACAGCAGAGTGGCGCAGCGGTAGCGTGCTGGGCCCATAACCTAGAGGTCAATGGATTGAAAC
The DNA here is from genome assembly GCF_008692095.1 of Etheostoma spectabile. Classification (NCBI taxonomy): domain Eukaryota; kingdom Metazoa; phylum Chordata; class Actinopteri; order Perciformes; family Percidae; genus Etheostoma; species Etheostoma spectabile. The sequence continues at coordinate 23,300,742 of NC_045755.1, forward strand.
CATCCTCTGCTAATTCATATGCTATGTATAAGCAGGAAGTATAATTCCAGTCTGTTGATGTTTAACAAGTCATCTGTTTCTGAAATTAAATGTCTCCACCTGCTGAAGAGTAAACTTAATGGCATGTGAAGTTTAGTAGTTTCATCCATAAAAATGGAAACTACAGTACTCATACCTGCTGTAACACCCATAAAAACAGGAGCATAATACAAAAAATATACTACACTACAGTACATAAATACAAATGGAAAAACGTGTACATTTAAAGTGCTTGTTGTGCTGTCTGATAGTCTGAGGTATAAAAGAGAGAGCATACCGCTTAGTTTGTGTAACAGGAGGTCTTAGTCTACCACTACGTTCTATAACCCTACCAGTCAGATTACCACAGGAGGTAATATCTTCTGCAGCTCTTTTAAAGACTCTACCATAATACCTGCTGGAGATGCCAGGTCCTCATACATGTAAAGCATGCGCTCTACCACTGAGCTACATCACCTGAAGAGTTTTTTTACTTTTTTCTGAGATAGATATTTTTTTTTTTACAGTTGTCTTCTTTCAACCACTGATTAGAACTTGATTTTTTTTCTCTATTTAAATCAGATCTTGAGGGCTTTTCATTTTTGCCCCTCAAATGTTTTTCTTCTTTTCTTTTAAATCCTGTTTTCTAAGTTTACCTGTACTCAAAGAGTCTTACAGCTGTGTCATTTGGGCTGAACTTGGTGAAGTAACTAGAATCATCCATCAATCACCTTGCTGAGATTGTTCCTTGATAACCTGACGTTCAACAATTGGTGAAACCTTCCTTTCCAGCACTTTGGAGTAGAAAATCAACAAATAATTGTGATAATTAATTGTGATCTCCATATTGATCAAAATAATCGTGATTATCATTTTGGCCATAATCGTGCAGCCCAAAGAGATCTAATGTTTTATCCAACCAGGTTGGGCAAGTAACCTGCTGACTTCTTGTTAAAAAAAGCAAGTATGCTATATATTGTTCACTTCAAATCTTGATTCTGATGTAGAGATGGACAGCCGACCCAAAAGCATAATACTTCTTGCCGAGACATAACAAAAAAAACCAGGAAGGGCTCATTTAAAGGTTTTATTGCTTACTTAGCCATATAATTGTAACAATATTTATTAATATAACATTAAAAATAATCACGTTAGTCATATTTCTTATGAATTAATTTATTAAAAAAACTATTAAAGAAGATAAAGATAAACAAGATAAAGATAGGATGGCTGAGCGTTCCAAGGCTCTGCTTTCAGGTCGCAGTCTCCACTGGGGGCTTGGATTCAAATCCCACTTCTTACATGAATTGTTTCCTTCTAGAACTAATTTCAGAGACATGGTATTGGGAAGCTTGAACTCAGCTATTCTCTACATTATAGTGGACATTAATTTGCGCAAAGATACTGAATTGCAAGTACAGCTGCACCTTTTGTGAGCATCTGCATTATCAACCCATGTAAAGTTACCATGTGTACACAGTAGACCTATCTACTGCTGTATTCATTGTTTGTGGCAAAAGCTTTAAAACCTATTCTTGACTTGCCTTGTTCCACATCCTGTGTTAACGCTTAGCTAACTAAATGACTTAAGTTAGCCAGTAATTGTTGTGTGCCTTCAATAGCATAAGTGTTAATATTATGGAAGAAGCTGCCTGGCAAACCAATGTTGCCTTTCAGAACAGTGGTTCCATGGTGTAATGGTAAGCACTCTGGACTTTGAATCCAGTGATCTGAGTTCAAGTCTCGGTGGAACCTGGTTTTAAGCCAGAGTACTGTTGAAATAAAAAAAATCAACCTCTACACTGTCCACATCTAGGCTAACGGGTAAAATATTCTTGGCTGTTTGACTGAAAACAGTAAGTTGGTGGTGGCATATTGAGCTGTAACCTGTACTTCATGTTAACTTAAAGGAGTTCCAAATTTAGACTTAGTTGAACTAAGGGTAGGGAGTGAGTCCTTACCCCAAGTGAAGGAGTTTAAGTACCTTGGGGTCTTGTTCGCGAGTGAGGGGACTATGGAGCGTGAGATTGGTCGGAGAATCGGAGCAGCCGGTGCGGTATTACATTCTGTTTATCGCACCGTTGTGACGAAAAGGAGCTGAGCCAGAAGGCAAAGCTCTCGATCTACCGGGCAATTTTCGTTCCTACCCTCACCTATGGTCATGAAGGCTGGGTCAGGACCGAAAGAACGAGATCCAGGGTACAAGCGGCCGAAATGGGTTTCCTCAGGAGGGTGGCTGGCGTCTCCCTTAGAGATAGGGTGAGAAACTCAGTCATCCGAGAGGAGCTCGGAGTAGAGCCGCTGCTCCTTCGCGTTGAAAGGAGCCAGTTGAGGTGGTTCGGGCATCTGGTAAGGATGCCTCCTGGGCGCCTCCCTAGGGGGGTGGTCCAGGCACATCCAGCTGGGAGGAGGCCCCGGGGAAGACCTAGGACTAGGTGGAGAGATTATATCTCTAACCTGGCCTGGGAACGCCTCGGGATCCCCCAGTCGGAGCTGGTTGATGTGGCTCGGGAAAGGGAAGTTTGGGGTCCCCTACTGGAGCTGCTGCCCCCGCGACCCGACACCGGATAAGCGGTCGAAGATGGATGGATGACTTAGTTGAACATATTAAAGATATTTTCACAATGTTGACCCAAATGTCAGTCTATTTCCCATCTAGTAGGGACATGTCTGGACACAGGTGGACATTTTGGACAGAAACATTGGTGGATCTTGATTCCCACCCAGAGGTGGGTAGTAACGAGTTACATTTACTCCGTTACATTTACTTGAGTAAGTTTTTGAAAAAATTTACTTCTAGTAGTAGTTTTAAATCACTATACTTTTACTTTTACTTGAGTAGATTAGTGAAAAATACTCTGTACTCTTACTCCGCTACATTAGGCTACAATGAGCTCGTTACTCGTTACTACGCTTCATTGTTTTTACCCCCGCGTACGTCTCATTTTAATGTTTATTTTGACAGAGAGAGAGAGTCTTCCGCTGAAGGCTCTACCACGTGACTGTGCTTAACCAATCACACGTCGTTGTGCAGTCACGTGACCGTACTCGTTTCAGCAGCGGGACAGGTTAGCTTTACAGTCGTAGCAAAGCATAGACGTCAGAATCAAACGTCGCCAAGGCAACGCAGACGAGGAGGAACCCCCCCCCCCCTACCTTTTAGGAAAAGTGCGAAACAGCAGCTACATTATGCAGCGTCTTTAGTGTCGACCAAAACAAACGGACATGTGAGCGTTCAACAATTCAACCTCTAACCTGAGGAAACGTAGCGGTAGTTTTAGTTTCTGCTGTGGGGAGGTGGATGTTTGTCTTTTAGGTTACATACAGTATGCTTAACACATGCATTATCCATCCTAATTTGATGCGACAAGTCTCTCAAGTAAGCTATTTTGTAATTAATAAATTAATTTTAATTTCTTTTATTGATTGGATGAACTATAATTTGCCTAAATATGATTATTTTTTATCTTTGTCTGTCTGATTGATGCTTGTGTTCAGAAATAAATCAGACATTCCTCAAAAGTTACTCACTACTTGAGTAGTTTTTTCATCAAGCACTTTTTTACTCTTACTCAAGTAATTATATGGATGACTACTTTTACTTGAGTCATATTATTCTGAAGTAACAGTACTTTTACTTGAGTACAATTTTTGGCTACTCTACCCACCTCTGTAAATTGATGAAATGGAATAAGAAGGCCTTATTTTTGCTTTGACACAGCTGCAGCCACCACAGGGTTAAAGTTTTCTGGTCAAGTTTGGTATCAATAAATTCGTCTTCTGATTGGCTAAACAGGGAGGCCAGTTTCATAACATCTAGTTTTAACAGGAAGGAATAGCTGTCAATCTTCCCCACGTCGGTCCTCCCTGAACTCTGCGACATGATTGGCTCTATTAGGACCATCTCGGGTTACAGTAGACGGATTGGCTGACACGACCTGTCAATCAAATGCTTAACGTCAGAGAATCCGCCGGTGTGCTCAGTAACAGTGTTGCACCCCCGGGGGAGAAGAGAGAAGCGATCAAAACCCAGAAATAACAAACTGTTTAGCTTTCTTTCCGTTGAAACTCGGCCAGAAACTACAAGATTGTGAGGGGACCAGCTGGTTTTGGATGAAATGGCTTTGGATATTTTAATTCCTGGGATTGTTGGCGATGTAGGAAACAAAAGTTTTTAGCAATCTTTCACCGCTGTGAATAAAGACACGAGGAAAAAGGTACGCATGCACACTCAACTATAGACACTAGAGGCACAGAATTCTTCTGTTTAACTTTATTTTCTTTAAACACACTTTACCTAATTGATTACCACCTTAATAAAGAAATAAATTCAATGTCTGCTACTTGTACTTTAAATGCAATATAAATAATGTTTTATTGCAAAATTAATCAAGGACTAGCATACAACTTAAAGTAGTTACACCAAATACATCACATTCCTTACTTCTACTTAACCAGTTCCATAATCGTCTGAAGAGTACCTAATTATTTCTGTTGGTTACTATAAAGGTTATACTCATTTGTGTTATTTAGTTGGAAAATACCTCGCAGTTACAACTTCTAAACGTCACTATCAGCCACACGTGTTCTGGCCAGAATACGACTTCAAATTAAACAATTAGCAGTTAAAATCACTCCAATTCAAAATCAATAAAAACTTCATAAAAACTTCATAATGTTAAGTCAATTCTGAACCAATCAGCTGTTAGATCAGCTGAGAGGCCGGTGTTTCCCAACATGCTCTGCTGGGTCCGCCTGGGTCTTGCAGTCGGTGAAAAGCAACTGCGCTGCCTGCGTCTCAGAATTTAGTCCACTACGGTTTAAAGCACAGGGTTAAAACTATCTACAAAAATGAGAGGACTACCCCTTCAAAGGGAGGGAGTGTAATATGTAGTCGTAGCCAGGACAACATACATGCTGATCAGAAGATAAAGTTACTACTGGTCAGCCTTCAATGTGGAGAGAAGATCAGAATATAACAACACAGCTATCAGGGCATGAGGAGGAGGAAACAGCTTGGCTCTGATACATGTTCACAACGAGGCAGTGTGAATGCGCTGGTGTCTTTTAAGGTTACCACTATGAGAAAAGGTTTCCCCACATTGTTCACACCAGTACGGCTTCTCTCCAGTGTGAATGCGCTGGTGATCTCTAAGGGTACTACTAAGAGAAAAGGTTTCCTCACATTGTTCACAGCTGTACGGCTTCTCTCCAGTGTGAATGCGCTGGTGTCTTTTAAGGCTACCACTATGAGAAAAGGTTGTCCCACATTGTTCACACCAGTACGGCTTCTCTCCAGTGTGAATGAGCTGGTGTATTTTAAGGTTACTACTCTGAGAAAAGGTTTTCCCACAATGTTCACAGCTGTATGGCTTCTCTCCAGTGTGAATGCGTTGATGGCTTATTAGGTGTCCCTGATGTGTGAAAGCTGACCCACATTGATCACAGCTGTACAGCTTCTCTCCAGTGTGATTGAGCTGATGAGATTTAAGGTTACTACTATAAGAAAAAGTTTTCCCACATTGATCACAGCTGTACGGCTTCTCTCCAGTGTGAATGCGTTGATGGCTTTTTAGGGAACTCTGTTGTGTGAAAGCTGCCCCACATTGATCACAGCTGTACGGCTTCTCTCCAGTGTGAATGTGTCGATGGATTTTTAAGTAATACTGATGTGTGAAAGCTGCCCCACATTGATCACAGCTGTACGGCTTCTCTCCAGTGTGAACTCTCTGATGAATCTTTAAATATCCTGATGTTGTGAAGGATTTGTCACAGTGCTGACAGCGGTGACGTTTGACTCCTCTTCCTCTCCGTTTCTAGACAGAAAAACAGAGTGAGTTAGTGAGGTGCCGCTTTAGAGATCTATCTTAAACTAGAAACTATGTCCACATTTAGAGCATGTCTGTGGAACATAGTGTGACTGATGCATTACTTTCTTAATTATCTGCCAAAATCCCCATTTTGGAGTTGCATTATGGGAAATGTAACATCCAGTGTTTGTTAGTTTGTGATAAACTACTTTTGATCAATTCATGTGTGGCCTCCTTTTTTATTGCCAGCCTTTAGCTAGGCGGTAACAAATGGGGGATCATCCGGGATTTTTAGTGACGGGAAAGTTGTAAATGTAACATTTTCCCACAGATTTTTACATTGCACCTGTATCTGTAGGGGTTATTGTGTTGTCTTTATGTTGCTGGACTAGGTCTACTGCAGTAAAGTAATTTGGAACCATTGTCTCTGATAGACATTAGCAATGAGGAGCACCAGTTGACCTTTGACCTTTTGTTTTACCTTGTTGTTGTTACAATGCCTTGCGAAAGTATTCGGCCCCCTTGAACTTTTCAACCTTTTGACACATTTCAGGCTTCAAACTTAAAGATATAAAAAATTTATTTTTTGTGAAGAATCACCAACAAGTGGGACACAATTGTTAAGTGGAACGAAATGTATTGGATATTTTAAACTTTTTTAGCAAATAAAAAACTGAAAAGTGGTGCGTGCAAAATTATTCGGCCCCCTTACTTTCAGTGCAGCAAACTCACTCCAGAAGTTCAGCGAGGATCTCTGAATGATCCAATGTTGTCCTAAATGACTGATGGTGATAAATAGAATCCACCTGTGTGTGATCAAGTCTCTGTATAAATGCACCTGCTCTGTGATAGTCTCAGGGTTCTGTTGAAAGCACAGAGAGCATCATGAAGACCAAGGAACACACCAGGCAGGTCCCTAATACTGTTGTGGAGAAGTTTAAAGCCGGATTTGGATACAAAAAGATTTCCCAAGCTTTAAACTACCCAAGGAGCACTGTGCAAGCGATCATTTTGAAATGGAAGGAGTATCAGACCACTGCAAATCTACCAAGACCTGGACGTCCCTGTAAACTTTCAGCTCAGACAAGGAGAAGACTGATCAGAGATGCAGCCAAGAGGCCCATGATCACTCTGGATGAACTGCAGAAGAAAGCCATTTCTCAAAGATATCCATAAAAAGTCTTGTCTAAAGTTTGCCACAAGCCACCTGGGAGACACACCAAACATGTGGAAGAAGGTGCTCTGGTCAGATGAAACCAAAATCGAACTTTTTGGCCACAATGCAAAATGATATGTTTGGTGTAAAAGCAACACAGCTCATCACCCTCAACACACCATCCCCACTGTCAAACGTGGTGGTGCAGCATCATGGTTTGGGCCTGCTTTTCTTCAGCAGGGACAGGGAAGATGGTTCAAATTAAGGGAAGATGGATGCAGCCAAATACAGGACCATTCTGGATGAAAACCTGTTGGAGTCTGCAAAAGACCTGAAACTGGGACGGAGATTTATCTTCCAACAAGACAATGATCCCAAACATACAGCAAAATCTACAAAGGAATGGTTCACAAATAAACGTATCCAGGTGTTAGAATGGCCAAGTCAAAGTCCAGACCTGAATCCAATCGAGAATCTGTGGAAAGAACTGAAAACTGCTGTTCACAAACGCTCTCCATCCAACCTCACTGAGCTCCAGCTGTTTTGCAAGGAAGAATGGGCAAGAATTTCAGTCTCTCCATGTGCAAAACTGATAGAGACATACCCCAAGCGACCTGCAGCTGGAATCTCAGCAAAAGGTGGCTCTACAAAGTATTAACGCAAGGGGGCCCAATAATTTTGCACGCACCACTTTTCAGTTTTTTATTTGCTAAAAAAGTTTAAAATATCCAATAGATGTTGGTGATTCTTCACAAAAAATATTTTTTTTTATCTTTATGTTTGAAGCCTGAAATGTGTCAAAAGGTTGAAAAGTTCAAGGGGGCCAAATACTTTCGCAAGGCACTGTATGTCGGAGATTACTGCGGACACATGCTTCACACTACGAGCGGGCGCGCACGGTACACAGAGACAATAGTGAGAGAAAAGAAAAAGAAACTAGCTGTCCGGAGGATAATCAGCTGAGATCGTGTGCATCTTTGAGAACTGTAAGTCATATATTTATGTTAACAGTTCATTTAAGCCTGTTGTTGTATTGGTCTATAATTCTAGTACATTTAAAAGTTAGCTTGTTTATGTTCTTCTCCTGTTAGCTAGGTTACACCTGTTAGCTAGGTTACACCTGTTAGCTAGGTTACACCTGTTACCTATTTACCCAATTTGATAAAATGATAGATCTCTTTTTTGGTACAAATAAGGGAGCATATCAATCAATCAAGCTGCCTCCACGTGGATCCACAGGCACTACGATTTGCGATTTGCAATTTGCTCAATTTTGCTTGCTTACTACTACTAACCAATTGAAAAGTGTATGAACATTTGTGCAAACAGGCATAGCTTTGCTTTACAGGTTGTCGTGGCCGAGTGGTTAAGGTGATGGACTAGAAATCTGTTGGAGTCTCCCCGTGCAGATTTGAATCCTGCTGACAAGACAACTTGCTTTCTTCAAGAGTGGTATTATCGCAAAGACGGAAACCATCCAGAGATGCCAAAAGTACTGAAGTAGAGTTATTTATGTTAAAAGATACTCTGGTAGAAGTACTGATTTAACTTCTTTACTCAAGTAAAAGTAACAAAGTGTACATGGGAAAAAAAGACTCTTTATTCTTTATATGCCATAGTTAATAAAATGTCTTTTGTTTTAGATACAGTGATCATATACATCATGGAGTTTGGTGGGTTTGGTGATGTTGGGGCTGTTTCATATTAAACTAAAAGGATCTTACTCTTTAACTAAAACCTTTATTTCTGTAGGGATCAATCCCATAACGTTCTCACACTGTTAGAATAATAATCTGAGTCTTTCAGCACTTTTAGTGGATGGAAACGTTCTCTTATCAAGAAGTTTAAACACAGAAACAGCAGGAAGGATAAATCCACCAAATCAAGTCACAAATAATCAGCACGAGGCCTCGTTTAATTTCTTTTATTTTGTATTTAATTGTTCCACAAAAAATTTTAAACAATTCAATCAGATGTTCTTTTACAAGTCAGATGAATAAATCAGCTGTTTGCTTTCTATTTTCAGATTTTGTATGACATCATCAGGATCTTTACTTTCATCCTGAACAGACCTCAACAGATTTAAAACCACATTCAGTCACAGAAAATAAGAAATGTCAAACAAAGATTATTAAATGAAATTCCACAAAGTAGGAAACATGATGTTAAACTACAAAACGACAATAACTTCAGAGCGCACAATTAAAAATGGCCAACTTCTAGTATGCTGTAATGATGAGAGGACCAATTTAAACAAATATTGAATTTGCGCTTATTCACTATATATACTCACAATGCTCAAAGATTATAGTTTTTGCCAACTTTTGAGAGTTTAGAAATATATAAGGGTGACAAAAATGTATTCCTAAAATGAAAATTATAATAACTTCCTGTCAACCAAAAAAAAGTTGTATGTTTCTAGAGAGGAGAAGAAGGTTTTTACAAAAAAAAAAGTTCGGAAACATGTCTACGTTTTCCAACCAAAACATCTTTAAACGTCTTAATGTTTCTCCTTTGGGCCTTCTCCTTCCCTCAGTGGGTACATTGTGGTTAAGGTTGTGTACCGAAAACTTAACACCAGGTATCTATTGGACCAAATAGTAACGGGGACTTTGGTGCTACTGAAACACCAGCGCTGCCTTTTTCCATCTAGTGGTTGTTTTTGTCATAAAGCAGCAATTTACTGCAAAAACATTACATTTTTTTATTTAATTTGGACCATATAGCAATAAACAAGCCATTCTTAAATGTTGCTGACTGTCTTTTTGTGCTCTTTTTTTTTTTTAATATACATTTAAAAATGTATTTTTAAAAGGATGGGTTCAGGCAACGATATTAGTGCCTAAATGGTAAAGGGTTCTGAGGACAGGCAGAAAACAGTCCAGCTGATCCACAATAACATACATGTTGCTCAGAAGATAAAGTTACTGCTGGTCAGCCTTCAATGTGGAGAGAAGATCAGAATATAACAACACAGCTATCAGGGCATGAGGAGGAGGAAACAGCTTGGCTCTGAAACATGTTCACAACGAGGCAGAGTGAACGCGCTGGTGACTTTTAAGGTTACCACTCCGAGAAAAGGTTTTCCCACATTGTTCACACCAGTACGGCTTCTCTCCAGTGTGAATGCGCTGGTGAGTTTTAAGGTGACTACGCTCCGACCCCCCTGCACTGAAATCAAGCCCCAGTCCACTGTGAAGACAGTAAAGCATGGTGGCTATGGGATGTTTCTCATACTGTGGTGTTGGGCCTGTTTATCACATACCAGGGATCGTGGATGAGTTTCAATACATCAGAATACTTGACGAGGTCATGTTGCCTTATGCTGAAGAGGAAATGCCTTTGAAACGGGTCTTTCAACAAGACAAGGACCCAAACACACCAGGAAGGACCAAAGTCTTGGTTTTAGAGGAACCAGATTGATGTTATGGAGTAGCCAGCCCAATCCCCGGACCTCAATCCCAGAGAACACTTGTAGGGTGACATCATAAATGTTTCTGAGTCCAAACCCAGTAATGCAGGGGAATTGTGAGATGTAGTTCAATGGTCCTGGGCTGGAATACCTGATCACAGGTGACTCCATGCAACACAGATATGAAGCAGTTCTCAGAAATAATGGTTATGCAACTAAATATTAGTGCAGGGATTCAAACCCTGACACATTTTTCAGTTTATACAGTAAACATTTGAGTTTGTAAAGAAAACTGCAAATACTGCTAATATTCCTTTTTCTTCATTTCCTGTAAAGGTAGAACACAGACTTGATCAATGTTGGTCATGTTTTGATTTGGAAATGAATGGGCAGTGTTCCCAATGCATTGGCATTATGGAATTAAAAGCTATTCTAAGACTTTTGAGCATTATTCACTTCTTTAAAAACACGGCTGTTATTCAGAACACAACTGTATGTAAAGGTTTTGGATACAAAGGTGTAATGATTGGTCGAAAGGGGGGTGGCCTCATACACCCCCCTAAAAATACATGCATGTCCATTGATCTGCGTTTGTATATCAACAGACAGAGTGAGTGAGTTAGTAAGGCGCCGTGGTGGAGCGAGCTGAGTAAAACCAGAAGCATCGTTTACAGCATGTCTGTGTCTAAGTTCCACTGCTGCATTACCATGGTTACGCGGTGTGTGTGTGTTAATAACGTTTGGATTGATATATCTGCGTGGCCTTTTTGTTGGCGGACTTGAGCCAGGCGGTAACAACCAGGAGATGGTCTGGGATTGGTAGTGCTGGAAACTTTTCTTTGTGGGAGTGTTTGACTCATAGTTGAACTTGATCTAGTATCTGTAGGGGTCATCAGCCTCTCCGACTCAGGGGATTGGTCGGCACTCTTTGTTTCTTAATTAGATCAAAAATCTAAATTTGATCACAAAAAAATAATACTCTACATGACAACCATAATCCAGAAAAACAAAGCATGAATATATTGTTGAATCTGTTAAGTTAAATTGCTAGAAATGTACATTACGATAAATTTGACTGCACATTATATGAAAGGCACTGAGGAGATTATCCACACTGATTTTTCCCGGCCTTTATCAGTAATGCCCCCCCCCGACCACTATCAGAGGGCCGCAGTTTAATTGACTACCGGTTTTTCTTTGAGGAATTACGGTATGATCTATAAATCCTAAAAGACATTTGTTAATCCCTCTGTGTGCATTCATTAATATTGAGATTAGATTTCTGGGAATCTTCAGTCTGGAGTACCCTCTTTCCTTCACTCACCTCCTCCTCCCTGACACCTTTCCTCTTGCCCTCCTTCTTCTTCTTCTCCTCCGTCTCCTTGTGTTTCTGCATGTACTCGGTGATAAGGTCCAGGTCCAGGTTGTCTTGTGGCTCCCATGTGTTCTCCTCACTGGAAAGGTGAGTGCAGACAGAAGAACATCTCCTCACAATTTGTTTTTAGACAATCCATTCTGACTCTAATTATCATTCCTATTATTCCTTTTTTCTATTGCCATCTTGTAAGGTTATTTGTGGGTCTGCAACCTAGTGTCATAATACCAAACCTTCAACTTTGAGGACATGATACCATGCTGACACCTATTTGCAATATGTAAATATATATTTTATATCTCAGGACCAAGAACACCAAGCATTAATATTCTAGACTCATACTTACTCTGAGAACCCCTTCCATTTCAGAAGAAACTCTACTCTTCCCTTCACCACTCTGCGGTCCAAAACCTTCTCCACCACATACTCCTCTTCTTCCTCTTCCACCTCCTCCTTCTTGCCCTTCTTTCCTGCTCTGGTCGCCAGCTTGCCGTCTGCTGAAGGTGCCTTTAGTAGACCCGGAAGGGGGGGGGGGGGGACATGCAGAGATAATGATACAAGGGTATAGGGGATAGAAGAACTAATGGGAGGTGTGAGTGAATTCTAGTTGACTGTGTTTTACTATATTTAAACACAAGGCAGGCCTGGTCGCTTCTTTAAGGGAATACAATGGGGTCCGTTTGGGGCAAGTTTGAGGTGATCACGATTTTGGCTTCCCACGATCAAATTTGCGTAATCAAGCGATTTCTTTCTCATTTCATACAACGCCCCAGGTTTTTGGCAAAAGCCCATCTACCGCTCCGTAAACCACTGTCTGATCATGAGTCAGTCAGAGTAGTTCCCCGCACCGCGCAGCTTAGTTTCTAGATGGAGACAGTCAGAGAGGACAGAGTAACGGGAGGAAAACTCCACAGATAACAGTCGGCTATACGGCGGTCTCAAGGTTTACCAGTTTACCAGTAAACGCAACATTTTGTCCCATCTTTGTTATTCAGAGAACAGTAGTGACCAGTGCTAGTTGGTGCTAGTTAGTGTCTGTTCGCTTACAGGGCTCTAGGGTGCTAGTTAGTGTCTGTTAGCTTACAGGGCTCTAGGGTGCTAGTTAGTGTCTGTTAGCTCACAGATCTCTAGGGTAAGGCTGCACAATTAATCAATTTTTAATCGCGATCACGATTTTGACTTCCCACGATCAAATTTGCGTGATCAAGCGATTTTTTTAACACTCTGGGCCCTGAGGCCATTTTTACAGTTTAATTTCCGTCTGGTTTTATTTTCTTAAAAAGCTTGTAAAACATCAACCCTGTTGTCTACAGTCAAGATATGAACATCATTTTTTTAGGACAAACTGGGTTATTGGAATATTTGGGTTGCAGTGAGGTCACTTGCATGTTAAAAATGGTTGTAGGGCCTTTAAGATAAATAAATAAATAAATGAATCTTCCAGATATGTATTGATATCACAGACATATAAGTAAAACCTAAGCCATTTTCCAATTTAAAACACTTGTCATATGTCTTGGGAGTCACACTGTGAAGAAATAATCATTATAACTTATAGGCTACAGTTGACAAAATACATGCATTTTTTCCAAAAAAGTCAAGACGTTTTGCTCTCATGACATTTATTTATGCCAATAATAACATAGTAATGTCATATTTATTGATATTACACCCACAGCAATGTTATACAAGCAAATATGTGTCTAAATATTGCATTATTTTGCCTTCAATAGAGTCTATAGGCATTTTTGTCCCCTCTGGCCTTCCATACAAGAGAGGTGCCATATCTCCCATATATGGGCATGTACTTCCTGAAACAATAGACAGGACAGACAGGGCAGACGCTGAGGATCGATCTAGCGGCGGAAAATGAGCCAAAACGCGATGAATTATGGATAAAAAGTGGATCAATCTTGGATATAACAGTATGGATTTAAAGCCCAAAGAGGCTGAAGTTCCAGGCTGGATAGAAAACCCCCTGTAGAGGCTAGAAAGACACGGAAAAGACCTCCGTAAAGCCGAAAACGTCAGGATTTAAACAAAACCGAAAGTGAGTAAATCGCTTGTATGGTTCAAAAGTTATTAAACTATGAATCAGAGGTACTTTTTTACTCGTGGGCGAGTGTCTCGGGCTCAGAGGGTTAAAAGGCGTCATTTCATAGAACGCTCCGGGTTTTTTGCATAACGCATCTACCGCTCCGTAAACCACTGTCTGATCATGAGCCAGTCAGAGTAGTTCCCTGCACCCCGTGCAGCTTAGTCTCTAGATGGAGACAGTCACAGAGGACAGAATAACAGGAAGAAATCTCAACAGATAACAGTCGGTTATACGTCGGTCTCAAGGTTTACCAGTAAACGCAACATTTTGTCTCGTCAGTTGTTTTTCAGACAACAGCAATGACCAGTGCTAGTAGCGTCTGTTAGCTGTTAGCTCCTCTGGGACGCACCGATGCTAATGTCCTCACGTCCGCTGCAATGTTGTTTATCTGGATATGGTTTAATTTTGCGTTACATGACCCATTTCATCTGTAAAGCCGTACCTGTGTTGGCTCTCTCCTCTACTCTCTCTCCTCTTACTCCGCGCAGCCCGGCCACACAGCGGCACACTTCTGACATTTGTCCACAGTTTTAATTTTTTATTAACACAGCTGTATATTGTTAAGTATGAGGGGCAAACCTGTATTTGTACCAGTGTTTCCGCAGGTAACTCTGCTATCGCGGCCGCCACGGCGAAGAACACAGAAGAAGATATTGAATGCAACTAACTTCAGTTGGTAGAGGAACAGCGTGGGAGACGGAGCTGCTGTACCCATTCATAATGGGTCAGCCGTCTCTCTGCGAGTACGTCGTCGTCGTCGTCGTCGTCGCCCCCCCCCCCTCTCCCTAGCTCTTTTAATCAGTTATTGTTGAAAACAAGTGAAGGAGCTTTCACAGAAATACATTTTTTTTTTTTAATTTATCCTAGGTTATTTATTTCAGATAATTTTCATTTCCATGTGTTGCAGCTGTATGTCTATACAACATACAACTTCAACATAAGAGGAATGTAGCACATTATGGATTTGAAAGCAGTTATAAATAGCCTATGTGACAATAAAAGTTGGTTAACAACAAAGAATAATCGTGATAATAATATCAAAATATTATACAATATACAATAATCACAATATTGACTAACTAACTTCAGTTGGTAGAGTAACAGCGTGGGAGATGGAGCTCCGGGACCTGGACCAGGGCCAGAGATGTGACCCATGGCCAGAATATCATAGTTCATAAAAATACAGCGCAGATACGATACAGACATTTCATACACACGACATGTATCCGCCATTCGACCCGTGCTGGACCCGTTCTGTTAGCTTACAGGGCTCTAGGGTGGTAGTTAGCTCACAGGGCTCTAGGGCGCTAGTTAGTGTCTGTTAGCTCAAAGGGCTCTAGTTAGTGTCTGTTAGCTCACAGGGCTCTAGGGTGCTAGTTAGTGTCTGTTAGCTCACAGGGCTCTAGGGTGCTAGTTAGTGTATGTTAGCTTTCAGGGCTCTAGGATGCTAGTTAGTGTCTGTTAGCTTACAGGGCTCTAGGGCGCTAGTTAGTGTATGTTAGCTTTCAGGGCTCTAGGATGCTAGTTTGGGTCTGTTAGCTTACAGGGCTCTAGGGCGCGAGTTTGGGTCTGTTAGCTTACAGGGCTCTAGGGTGCTTGTTTGTGTCTGTTAGCTTACAGGGCTCTAGGGCGCTAGTTAGTGTCTGTTAGCTTACAGGGCTCTAGGGTGCTAGTTAGTGTCTGTTAGCTCACAGGGCTCTAGGGTGCTGGTTAGTATGTTAGCTTACAGGGCTCTAGGATGCTAGTTAGTGTCTGTTAGATTACAGGGCTCTAGAGCGCTAGTTAGTGCATGTTAGCTTACAGAGCTCTAGGGTGCTGTCAGTGTCTGTTAGCTCACAGGGCTCTAGGGTGCAGGTTAGTGTATGTAAGCTTACAGGGCTCTAGGGCGCTAGTTAGTGTATGTTAGCTTTCAGGGCTCTAGGATGCTAGTTAGTGTCTGTTAGCTTACAGGGCTCTAGGGCGCTAGTTAGTGTCTGTTAGCTTACAGGGCTCTAGGGCGCTAGTTAGTGTCTGTTAGCTTACAGAGCTCTAGGGCGCTAGTGTCTGTTAGCTCACAGGGCTCTAGGGCGCTAGTTAGTGTCTGTTAGCTTACAGGGCTCTAGGGCGCTAGTTAGTGTCTGTTAGCTTACAGGGCTCTAGGGTGCTAGCTAGAAACCTGTCTTCGTAGAGGAACAGCGTGTGAGACAAAACCTGCTGGACCCATTCATTATGAGTCAGCCGTCTCTCTGTGAGTACGTCCATCGCCCCCCCCATCCATTCATAATGAGTCAGCCGTCTCTCTGTGAGTACGTCCATCACCCCCCCCATCCATTCCTAATGAGTCAGCCGTTTCATGAGAGTACGTCCATCGACCCTCCCCCCCTTTTCCTAGCTCTTTTAATCAGTTATTGTTTAAAACAAGTGAAGGAGCTTTCACAGAGATACATTTTTTTTTAAATATATCCTAGGCTATTTCAGATAATTTTCATTTCCTTGTGTTGCAGCTGTAGATGTACAATAATTAACTTCAACATAAGAAGAATGTAGGATTATATGGATGTGAAAGCAGTTATAAATACCCTATGTGACAATAAAATTAGTTTTAGTTAAAATCAACAAATAATCGCGATCACAATATTGATCAAAATAATCATGATAATAATTTTTCCACTTACTGGTTTCCGAGGCTGTCCAGATGCCGTGTAAACTGTCAGGTTCATAACACTTTAACTTACTAAATAAACACGGTCAAGCAAGAAAAGAGACTCAGACGGCAAATTAGCAGTTTGATAGACAATTGCAAGAGGGAAGGTCACGCGAAGAGCCTCCTATCTGCAGCAAGGCTCTGGTGGAACTTCAGCGATTTCTCTGCAGCTCTGTCTCTTTATTCACAATTGTTGAAACAAGGAGGACAGCTGTTATTTGGGCTATGCCTACGTAAAGAAAAACCAGGGCAAAGTGCAGGTTGCTTGAGCGAAGTGTACTCTGAGTGACCTCCAAAGCTAAGATATTGCTGTATTGCTAAGATATTGCAAAGCTAGTATTGTTAAATGTGCATATAATAAGCATTAAAGATATATATAATAAGGATGTAAGAATATATGACAAGCAAGATATGAATATATATATAGTAAGCATGAAAGTTATAATATTTTAAGACACTACTACAGAGAAATATGAAATAAAAGACTTATAAAAATAAATTTCTCTGTCATTTCCCTCCTGTTGTACATTTAACAAACATCAGCAATTATCTGTCCAGTTTATGGTTTTCAATAATCACATCAACATATGTACTCACAGGAAGGTTGTATACTCATCATGGAGAAGGCGAAAACCTTTTCTTCTGAAAGGGAAAATTCCTTCTCGACCCTCCCTTAGGAGCGGCCGCCCTTTTGGCCAAGATAAGGTCAAAAGTTTGTTTACAGTTGGTTTAATATATCATCATATTGCTTTGGGCCACATTCATTATATTGGTCAGATTTAGCTCTATCATATCTGGTTAATAAATGCACCCCCACAACCACAGACAGAAAACAGAAAACAAGAATACATTTGTGTCATACACCATGTCTTTCTCTTCCTGTGTTCTTCCATCGTCACAGCGAGTGCTGTGCCCTTCAGGAAAGTGCTGTGTGTGTGTGTGTGGGTGGCTGGGCGGTGCAGTACCGCTGTGGTGCTGGTATCGTGGACTTCTTCTGGTGTCAGAGGTTCGTCCACCAGCACGTGACACACCGTCGGAGTCAGTCTTTACCACTGCCTCATTTCTGGTGTGTGTCGTGTTGCAACGTTGGTGACACAGAACGCCTCACGTCAGGTCACGGATTTCCGGGCGTCTGGCGGGACTGGCTTGTCCTCCGGTACTGGAACCCTCTTGCAGTGTGATGCGTGGACCCGCGTCGTCCTCTTCAGCAACCTTCACTGCTGTGGGTGACCAGAAGAACCTGGGAGAGACCTTGCCAGTGTTTGGACTGCCAGTTCTTCCTCCTGAAGTTTCTCACGACCACGAAATCTCCAGGCTGCAGCATGTGGAGCGGTCCTCCAGCTGGGTAGGGCAAGGCAGCAGAAACCTGGATTCTTATGTCAGAGAGAGCAGAAGACAGTTGTACACCCTACTCTAACATCTCATGCTCACACAGAGCCCAGAAGCCCTAGAAGCTTCTAACCCTCACACAGGGTGGGCTGCCAAAAAGGATCTCAAACGGAGGTTACTGCGCGTTCTTACCCTCATTCCTAGTACATAGTTTTGTTCTTAACGTGTGGCTATCTCTTGACAACCGACTTTTTCCCCTCTGACGGTGTGAGATCAACAAATTTCATCATGATATGCTCAAATGCCCGCTTTACAAAATTTACCCTTTATGCAAATGTTGTGAAGACCATGTTGTCATTAACAATAATAGCCCTTGCCCCTTTGGCACATGACCCTGCCCATGCTATTATTACCCATTTAGATCTCACATTTCCCTGCGGATTATCATTATTATTAAAAAAAAAATTTTAAGTAAGAATTGAAACCTTTGAAGGTGTGAAACACCTTCTGTTCCTCCCATTTGAGACATGGCCCCCGCCATGGCTCATCTTAGCTACCAATTCTAAGGTAAGCAGGGCCCGTCATCTCTCTGATATAGGCCCCTAACACAAGTTGCACCATCTAACAGCCATACATCCTTCTCAGTCTGGGGAAGTTTTCTTGCATGTTTTTGCTTTGTACCCCTCTGCTGCCAGGTGACATTAAAAATGTAATAGTGTAATAGTTAATCTCTCAAGGCTCTCTCTCTCAGAGCTTCGTTATAGACTGTTGGACTGTCAACAAATACTTGTCCTAAACGTGTGAAAATGTATGCCTTACCATCCAACAGGAATGCAAACCAGAATTGGCTGTCTTTGTCCACTGGAACACTGAAAAAAAACAATAGACAAACAAACAACAGAAAAATATTGTGCCCCACTGGAATTCCTTGAAGAATAGCCTAGTGTACGGTGTGGTACGTTGGGTGCACGTGTGTGGACCGCTGCATTTACTGCTTTTGAGGTCCTGAACAAAACGCCATTTGAGCGGTTTCCCCTTATCACGAATTTCTTGACAGGGAAAATAGGCGTGCGACATGGAACAATAACTCCTGCTTTCAATAGAGAGTTAAAGACCGGTCGGATTCCATCTTGTTTCAGAGGCTACTGATAATTTTTGGGCCTGAAGTCTGTGCGCGGTTTGATGACATCAGGCTGACAATTTTTATGAGATTTATCACATTTATGCGCTTCCCACAGGTGCGTCGGCACTTGGGACAGCAATCGTGAGATCTCTGTGGGGGAAACATTCACAGCTTAATCAAAAAATGTGTGTGTGTGTGTGTTTCAGCTTCTTTCCGCTGGAACACACTGCGCGCGGCAGTCACATCGTGTGACAAAAGCTTCCGATAAACTCCCGTGGAAAGGGAGGTGTGAACGTCCCCCTCCACGGTTTCAGTCCAGTCAGTCAGCTGGTCACAGTCTAGGACAAAGTGTCCCAAGTTTCTCCACTGATCTGTGGGAGGTTAGACAAAAGAGAGATATGAGCTTATGAGTGCTGGATTCTGAAAAACATTCTCTTCTTATCAAGGTTACTTCTACTGCACATCTATATTCAAGCCAGTACATGTAAGCACACTCAAGCTCATCTGTATCTTCTTCGAAAAAAATCTTCAACAAACGTCCTCTGTTTCTGATGAGACAAAATAAGTGGAATGTAAGTTTAGTTCTGACATGAAGTCAGCAAGGGTTAAATCACATCTCTGGCCTCATGCAGCAGGCCTGCAGCCTGACCCAGAGAGAGATATACCACTGAAAAAATCAGCTAAGATGTGTGTGTGTGTGTGTGTATGTGAAAACATAGTCAGACTGGCTGTGACTTCTAATCTCACAACCTTGAGACCTGTAGGAGTTTGAGATAACTCCTCTTCCGAACATTAGATCCCTACCTAACAAATTCACTGGACACAGGAGAGAGCAAAAACCATTTTTCCCTTCTCTCCTGCTCTGAATCATTTAGATCCCTATGTACACACATCCATGGGAGATAAACATTTCTGGGACAATCGCTCCACTTGCACCCCTTTAAAGAACTACTCTACTAGGAAGCTTTTGATTTGCAAAATAAAGATTTTTGGACATAATTTGCACATAATTTGTAAACCGAAATAAACCAAAAAACTCTACATCCCTTCCCTACACCTTTAAGATCGTAGTAGCCAATTCATACACCTCAGATAAAAACATTGCATAAGTAGAAACACCTTCTACAAGTTTTTCTTTCCCTAGGTGACATTATTGCGTCTAGAATTCTCCCCATCGTGTGTGGAAGAGTGTGATGTTTATGGGCTGTAGCTGTGAAAGCTTTTACTTCATTGCAAGCAGATTAGTTAGTGTGTGTTTTTTGCATTTTCACTTCCCTTATCCGGTGCAGACTGGCTCAGACTCTCCACCACTCCCGTTCCCCTCCTCCCTTTCGTCCGCCCGTTGCTGGCTGTAGGTGTGATACCCAGCTGGGGGACCCCTCGGTTGTCGTTCCCCTTCTTGTTTTGGGGATGGGCATTCGTCTGCCCAGTGACCTCTTCCTCCACAGTTGAGACATGTGTCTCGGTCCACTGCTGGCCTTTGCCCTCCACCTCGCCCTCTGCCTTTCCTCTCGCTTCGCCTTTGCTTTTGCCCCCCCCCTCTCAAGCCAATGTTGACACTGTCAAAGTTATTTTTCTTCTTTTCAGCTTGTTCCGCTGATTTGTTGCATTGGATGACCGTACCTGATGCTGCTGTTAATGTCAGATGTAGGTGGGGGAGAGGCCGTGGCTGCTTGTAGAGAGAGAGAGCGTGCAGCGAGGTGGGGGCTGTGTGGGATCTGTTCCACTTCTGGTTCTTGCTTCCGGGGGAGACACGGACGGTGTTTCTCCCTTCGGCCTGGATGTTGGAGGAGGGTAGGGTGGTGGTGGGTCGAGCAGCTGATCGCCATCTTTAAGACTCGGATAGAGGGAAAATGCATTAGTAACAGTGTTCATTTCTCCTTTCTGTGTTTCAACAGCATTATCTGTTCCCTCCTTAATAACTAGTTTTTTTTATCTGTTTCCTTTCCCTACGAGTGGCTTCTTTCATCCACTGACTAAAACACTTTGTTTTTTTTTTCTATTTGAATCAGATCTTGGGTGCTAATCGTCTTTCCCCCTCTCAATAATTTTTCTTTTTCGTCTAAATCCTGTTTTAGCAGGATTTGGAAGTTTACCTGTAACTTAAAGAACCATGTTCAGGAAACCTGTGTTTTGTTGTCCTAATAAACCAAGCATTCTAAAGCCTGCGGACCATGGTTCGTCATCATTCCATCCACTACCGGCCCTGAAGAAACGTGTGATTTTGTGCTCTTGTTATACATTTCCAAAAACAGTTAACAAGCAGCCGAAGTACTTCTTTTACGTATAATCGTCACTATACGGCCTAGTTTAGTTCTCGGTAAACTTTGCGGGAAAACCTGCAAACAGCTGTAACTCCATTTAAGCTACAATGACTGTTTATCTGTGATAGATTTCTTTTCGATGAAATTCCTGATAAGCAGCTATGATGTCTGTTTATCTGTATGATTTTGAAATCTATTCGTCACCCCGTTCTAGTCCGTATTGGATGCAATGATGTCAATTGGCTCTTTGTCTCTGTCATACCAAACAATCTGGGTGACAACAAAAAACCTTTTTCTCCTGTTTTGTACACACACAACCCAAAATTTCCCAAAACAAAAGATAGACTTTCACCGACTACCCTCAGTGGAACCACGGCCAATCTCTGTCCCACAAAGTGTCTCAATATCCAATTCAAATTGTTTATAGGCGAAACTTCAACTTAAATGAAACTGCAACTTACCCCCGCTGTTTGAAATTGCTTCCTTTTCGTTTGGACTTCGGAGTGGGATCAGCGAGCCTTCCGTGGTTCCTGACCCTTTTTTAATTATTTTTTTATATTATATAAAAATATTAATATAAAAATAATATTTTTATATTATTTTTTTATTCTATACCTGGACCTTTGTCTTTTACAGTACATTCTGTACCTGGAATTTTGTCTTTTATAGCACATTTTGTAGCTGGTCCCTTTTTTAATTCTTTCCCTTTTTACTTTCTCTCAATCTCTGTCTCTGCCTGCTCTAGTAGGCTAAACCATTCACAGACGCTAATCTGTGCTTTCCATCAAAACCATACTTATCTACCCATTCTTTCACAAATTCTATGCTTTCCGGGAAGATTTTTTCCATAAATTTCACATCTTTAGGGACTTTTACACTCTGTTTCTGACCCATATCTCCTCCCAAATTTACTTCACAACTCTCAAATCCCACAATAAAAGCTGCACTGCACCAACCTGTTGCCTTGGTCTAAGCAAAATCCCACAAAGAACCACAAGTTATCACAATAAACCGCTGTGCAGTACCAACCTTATTGTTTTCAAACAAATAGTAAATGGTCACAAACAACACAACAACTCGCTATGAATCAACACACATAGCGTATCAGACAACACAAAACAGTAACCCGCTATGAATCAACAAACATAGCGTCACAGCAAAAAACACAAAACAGTAAAAACACAAAACTAATTCACAGAACAACAAACAAACAGAATCACAAGATAGCGCTATCAATAAAGCATGTGATCACCCTGCCGAACTTCTGAAATTAATCAGAATGGCCTCTAGACATTCCCGTTTCCCCGCTCGGGGAAAAATGTCGCATTGAAAATATCAACTGATATTTCCCTGTTATCGCCTCAGCTGTGTCCCAGACCGAAAATAAACACCAACTTTACACTTACTTCAAGCTTTATATCTGGCCCCAGGCAACAGAATATATTACTCAACATGGTCCCAGACCGTAAGAATAACCATCAATGATACTTTCACTTAGCTTTGCAATAACGGGACCCCAGGCCCCCTGTGCACCTTTCCTGCAGTAGAACGTGTGTCCACTCAGAAGCATAAAAACTGCATCACTCACCCGTGTCTGTTCGCTCCTTGACCGTGGAAGTCGTCACCGAAAAGAGCAGGGCAGCGCCGGATGAACCTATGGCCCCGTCCCACAAAAGGTGGACGGCTGTTAACAGATTCTCCGGCCTTGATAGAGCGCGGTCCTGGTCCTCTCAGCTGTTGACTCCCGGGTTTCGGCACCAGAAAATGTCAGGTTCATAACACTTTAACTTACTAAATAAACACGGTCAAGCAAGAAAAGAGACTCAGACGGCAAATTAGCAGTTTGATAGACAATTGCAAGAGGGAAGGTCACGCGAAGAGCCTCCTATCTGCAGCAAGGCTCTGGTGGAACTTCAGCGATTTCTCTGCAGCTCTGTCTCTTTATTCACAATTGTTGAAACAAGGACATCTGTTATTTGGGCTATGCCTACGTTGAGAAAAACCAGGGCAAAGTGCAGGTCGCTAGGGCGAAGTGTACTCTGAGTGACCTCCAAAGCTAAGATATTTACTGCTTGTGATATTCAACAGTGAGACATTTATGACCTCTTGTAAGAAACAGCAGCAACACAGAAAAAGAGGGAGAGCAAAGAGAAACACAGTATTGTTAAATGTGCATATAATAAGCATTAAAGATATATATAATAAGCATGTAAGAATATATGACAAGCAAGATATGAATATATACATAATAAGCATGAAAGTTATAATATTTTAAGACACTACTACAGAGAAATATGAAATAAAAGACTTATAAAAATAAATTTCTCTGTCATTCAGTTCCAAAGGATCATTCAAATCTTGAAGGTATTTCAGGTGTAATGTGGGTAGTTAATCCAATGTCAATGTCAATGTCAATTTTATTTCTATAGCACATTTAAAACAACAGCAGTTGACCAAAGTGCTGAACAGGGTAGGTATCAAATACACAAACAACAAGTGTAAAAATCACTCCAACCAAAATACATCACAGGGAGACAAACAACACTTTAAAATATCTCAATCCAAGTTAACGAGGGTTAAAAGCCACAGCAAACAGGTGCGTCTTAAGCAGTGATTTAAATGTTTGTACGGACTGTGCCGCTTTAATATGCATGGGGAGGTTGTTCCATAGGGTGGGGGCGCCCACTGCGAAGGCTCTATCGCCCTTGTTTTTTAGCTTCGATCTTGGGACGTCCAAGAGCAGCTGGTTTGACGACCTCAGCGTTCTGACTGGAGAATGGTGGCATAAGAGATCAGCCAGGTAAGATGGCGCCAAACCATTTAAGGCCTTAAAAACAAGCAACAAGATCTTAAAATCTATCCTGTAACGGACAGGTAGCCAGTGGAGGGAGGCCAGGACTGGTGTTATATGTTCCTGTTTTTTTGTTTTAGTTAAAAGGCGAGCAGCTGCGTTTTGGACAAGCTGGAGCCGAATTAAAGATTTCTGGGGTAGGCCCATATAGAGAGTTACAATAATCCAGCCGAACAGTGATAAAAGCATGAATGACACCCCCTTCCACCCCCTTTAGATGATCTGATTCATTTCCAAACCAGTCCAGATTAACAATTAACAAGTTGTGTGCAGGGGGCCTTACCCCTGACTTCCACCAACTGCGGATCCACTCCGCTTCGTGTCTGTTCCGTGATCCGCAGTTCGTCAACACCCACCAGGTCCGGATTTGTTGCAGGCCATGACGGACCACTGAAGTCACAAGGACCCACGGGATCTTGTGAATTCATGTATGATCACGCGATATAACAGGATGTAGTTTCTATAAACAGGACCACAAAACATGATGAATGAACTAGCTTAAACTTGCATTGCTCTGAATTTCATGTGTTTTCATGTATCATCTTAAGTCTGTGTCGATGTAGTGTTTCTGTGTAAATGTAACATGCCTTTTTCATTTGCTACCAGGGCTTAATGAGCAGCATGGGGATTGGGTAGACATGATGATGGGATGCAAACAGAGGTAATGACTGCAACAACAAGGTGCTGCAGGGACTGGAACCCTGGATCTCCTGTTTACTAGACAGGCACTTTAACCAGCTAAGCCACAGCACCCCCTTGAGTACTACTCACAAACAAAACAACAAATTTACTCTCATTCAGAAGCCATCAAAGAGCGGTCCAAATATTTCATCAGAGTGATGGCTTGTGGTAAGAAATTGGTCCTGACTCTGTTGGTTTTGGTGTAAAGTACTCTGTAGCGCCTACCAGAGGAGAGAAGCTGGAATAGTTTGTGTCCGGAGTGAGATGGGTGAGAGGGTGCGAGGCCATCCGTCATCACCTGCACACTTGATGAGTGTCATCGGTGGAAGTCTAAACCAGTGATTCACAAAATGGCTGACCTAACAGCGTGCAGCCCACCTGCACCTATTAAAGCCAGCATTCCACTCCACTGGTATAGACTGTTTTCAGCCACATATAATGTTATAAGACAACATCACATGTCACTTTTGTGCTCTGGTAAATAAGGCAACTGGTAACTTTGTTACACCTGTTAAGAATCATGAATCATATGCATAGCAGGCACTGCTGGGATTTGAACCCAAGATCTCCTGTTTACAAGGCAGGCACTTTAACCACTAAGCTACCGCGCCTTCTACAGAGAAGCCCGTCTTGCAAGAATACAACGAGCTAATGAACAGGGTTGCTTCCATCCATCCACCTTCGTCCAGCAGCACCAGTAGGGGACCCCTACAAACTCCGGCAAATGAAAACAGCTGGACGTGTCCTTGACAGATGGACGCGTTAAGGCCTCATGACTCACTGTTCATAGGGAGACCTACCCAGAACATCATAAGTCCTATCTATGCAATGTCTTTGAGAGATGAGAGATCCTTTCCCCAAAGCCCTGGTAAAATCCAACCTCCATGCCATAAGTCCCCTCATCACAAAGGTCATAAACCACTCCCTCCAGGCTGGCCATTTCTCATGGAAAGCCATGAAAAGCTTGAGTCCTCCTCAACAGTCAACATAGCGTTTGCTGTGTGGCATGTCACTTTTTATTCCTCCCATGTTAACAGTATTGACCAATACGGTAGGCTTTCTAACCTCAGCTGACACGCTCACGCCATGCAGGCAGTGTGCAGGAGCCCTAAGCTTCCAAGATAAGACTGAAATTCATGGTAATAAAAACTTTATAATCTTCACACTAAAGTTGCAAAAACACCTCCAACAAAAAGCTTTTATCCGTTTTACATGGACACATGTGACATTATGGTACAAAACAACATCACATGTCACTTTAGTGATCTAAGAAATCAGGCAATAACTTGGTTGCACATGTTAAGTATTGGCAATCATGTGGAAAAACTTCATTCAGTGACACCCAGGCATTGCTGGGATTTGGACCCAGGATCTCCTGTTTACAAGACAGGCGCTTTAACCATTAAGCTACAGCGCCTCCTGCAGCAAAGTCTGTCTTGCAAAAACATAATGACCTAGTGAAAAGGGTTCCATCCATCCATCTTTGTCCAGCAGCTCCAGCAGGGTACCCCAAACTGCCCTTTGCCGAGACACATCAACCAGCTCCGACTGGGGGATCCCGAGGCGTTCCCAGGCCAGGTTGGAGATGTACTCTCTCCACCTAGTCCTGGGTCTTCCCCCAGGCGTCCTCCCAGCTGGACATGCCTGGACCAGCTCTCTACAGAGGCCCCCCGGAACCTTACCCGATTCCCTAACTACCTCAACTGGCTCCTTTCATCGCAAGGAGCAGCGGCTCTACTCCAAACCCCACCATCCATTGGGTTAGAGATGCCAGCCCCCCTCCTGAGGAAACTCATTTTGGCCTGGTTGGCAGCCTGGTCGCCCAGCGTCTGGTTGGCAGCCTGGTCGCCCAGCGTCTGTTGGCAGCCTGGTCGCCCAGCGTCTGGTTGGCAGCCTGGTCGCCCAGCGTCTGGTTGGCAGCCTGGTCGCCCAGCGTCTGGTTGGCAGCCTGGTCGCCCAGCGTCTGGTTGGCAGCCTGGTCGCCCAGCGTCTGGTTGGCAGCCTGGTCGCCCAGCGTCTGGTTGGCAGCCTGGTCGCCCAGCGTCTGGTTGGCAGCCTGGTCGCCCAGCGTCTGGTTGGCAGCCTGGTCGCCCAGCGTCTGGTTGGAAGCCTGGTCGCCCAGCGTCTGGTTGGAAGCCTGGTCGCCCAGCGTCTGGTTGGAAGCCTGGTCGCCCAGCGTCTGGTTGGAAGCCTGGTCGCCCAGCGTCTGGTTGGAAGCCTGGTCGCCCAGCGTCTGGTTGAAGCCTGGTCGCCCAGCGTCTGGTTGGAAGCCTGGTCGCCCAGCGTCTGGTTGGAAGCCTGGTCGCCCAGCGTCTGTTGGAAGCCTGGTCGCCCAGCGTCTGGTTGGAAGCCTGGTCGCCCAGCGTCTGGTTGGAAGCTGGTCGCCCAGCGTCTGGTTGGAAGCCTGGTCGCCCAGCGTCTGGTTGGAAGCCTGGTCGCCCAGCGTCTGGTTGGAAGCCTGGTCGCCCAGCGTCTGGTTGGAAGCCTGGTCGCCCAGCGTCTGGTTGGTTTTGAGCCGTTTGGGTCCGTTCAGGGGCAATTGAACATCTGCAAGTTTTTGAATAGCTGCCTCAGCTTCCACTTCATTGGTTTCCAGTTGTGCTGAAAAATATGTAGAAATTGTTAAGTTCCAGCTACTTTTGACGTTAATACTGTAAAGAATTTACCATTAAGGCTTCTTTGTTTTTTATTAAAAAGCAAAGCAAGTATTAAGACTTCCTTTCAAGACTTTATCGCCCCAAAAGACTTCATTGGTAATTAGGCCAGTGGAGTTTGTTTACATCATTACCGAATCTGAATTGAGATTAAGCTAGCACAGCAGTTATGTTCATGTGCTGCATTTACTTTGTTTGGGAAATTCCACGCTCTACAGAGCTACCTTAGCTTAAGTTGGCTGACTGACTATATAAATGTCTGAATAATTTGAGAAGCCAGCTGTATACCCATATTGTATGGTCAATATAGCTTAAATTAAACATGGGTTGAATCCCCATTCAAAAGCCAGACAGCTTAACCTTAATTTACTACATTGTGCCACAAAGAACCTCAGCTGTAAACACAATTGCAGCATTTTCCCAATAGGGTTTCACAGAACTTGCTCACCTTCTTTAGCGGCTTGGATCAACATGGACTCCATTGACTGGAGAAGTGCGAAGGCCCTCTTCATGGAGATATCATTGGGAGACACATCTGTAGAACAAAATAAATTCAGTTAGCGTCTGTAAGTAGCTCTTGAAAGATTCAGTCACTAATGGTCTTACCTCTAATCATTCTCCTCTGCAGCTCATCATCATGTCTGTCATTTGTGCCTCCAACTGGCAAACTCAAGCCTAAGGACAATGCAACTGCTGTTAATCAAATGTTTGTGCGGTTTGACGCCACATATCATGAACTTGTTCTAGCTAAATTTCATTTCAGTAATTTACCCTACTCTTTACATTTGCTATACTCCAAAACATATTTGAACAGATTCAAACAGAAGAAATGTAACAACCTTTGTTAATCCAAACAGTCAGCACACAAACAACAAAGACCCTAACAGCTGCCATCACTCCAGTCACCAAGAGAAACTGGTTCCTGTGCTACATGCCAGGTTAAAAACCATCATGCAGGTAGCACAGCTGTTGCTGATCAGCTCTGATTGGCTCTCTCTGCAGAGTCAGTGCTAGTTGAGATTCAGCCCATGAAAAATGGGAATTTGAAGCAAGGGACAATTATAGACGATATTGGAAAGAAAGTCCAGGAAGTTGTGTTTTTTACAAGAAAGAAATTTGATGAGGTTTGTCTGAACACTGTTAGACTTTTTTTTGTAATTTGCGTTATTTTACTGGCAACGTGCTGTAACTTCCTGATTACAGTATCATAACTGTACATGTTTTTTTACAGTATAATACCCTTACTGTAACTTAATTTTACAGTGGTAAAAATACCCTTAGTTTTACTGTTTAAAGAACTCCACAGTAGCAAAGCCCCAGCGATTGATTAAATCCGTTGAGAAATATTGTAAGGAGAGGCTGTCTTGGTTGACATACCTCTTCAACATTGCGTGGAGGTCTGTGGCAGTGCCTAAGGAGTGGCAGACCAGGGTGGTTGCTCCCCTCTTCAAGAAGAATGGCATCTGCCCATTACAGGAGTATCACTATGCTCAGGCTCCTTGGTAAACTCTACTCCAAGGTGCTGGAAACTCAAGTCTAGCCAATCCTCAGCAAGGAGTGTGCCAATGTACGTACCATTTCAGCAAATGGCAGTGGTGGGATTTGAACCCACGCCTCCAGAGAGACTGGAGCCTTAATCCAGCGCCTTAGACCGCTCGGCCACACTACCTGCAAATAGCACTTCCCCAAATCGTGACAAACACAAAGAACGTAACTAACGGTATGCTTGTTAATGTTATTGGAACAAAACGTTTGCAAGGGAAAAGCCAATACTTACATACTAAAAAATTTTATCACTCTTGGTCATTTTCTGTGGCATTGTTGATTTTAGAATATTGTACCCAGCATTAAGTAAGTAGGTTTAGGTCTGTGTGAATATGGGCTGAGCATTTACCTGGGCAAAATTTGTGAACATCTTCTGTTGCATATTCACTGTAAAGAGCCATTACTCCTCCAACTGCCAACTATTGTTCCAGAGACGATAGGATATACAGTTTTAGATTGCAAGGTAACTGTCCAAGACCAAAGACTTCACTGAAATACCTCAAGTGTTCAAAACAGTTTGTTAATTTTTTGAAAAGTCATGTTTTTGATTACAAATTCCAGCACAGTTGTTCATTTACCATTCAAAAACAAAGTGCAAACATGAAACACATACTACTTAGATACTGCATCCATCCTGATCACAGCCACGAGGGGGATCTGCATGTGCTTTCTAACCAGCAAGTTTCTGGAGGTCCAAATGGCATCTTTGATGGTGGCCAGGGTGAGCCACTGATTTGCAAAGTCACATGCTGGTATCTGTTTCTTTGGCCTCGCCCCATATAGCACTAGCTGTGTGAGGACACTGAGTCTAGTTAAGGACAGCATATTTGTTTTTTCACCCACAAAAGGCTTGGCCATACAGCAAAGCCCACCAAAACAAGTTTTAGCTCATCTGTGTTCCCTTCCAGGAAGTCTTTAGTAAAAGGCAAAAAGATGTGTGTTATGTGTTTGAAGAGAAACCAGAGTAAGTACAGCCTTCTGCTCGAGAGCAGCAGAAACCCTAGACAACCCAGTTCAAACCATCGCGGTAAAACTGACTTGGTGTGCCGCTTTCCAAACTAAAATGATAAGAGGCAACTTGGTAGACTCTTACTGATGTTTATATCGGCACTCACAATGCCCTGTTTTTAAAAAACCAGCCAATCACAAGTGTTACATGTGAATAATCAATGTGTGAGTAATCAGGAAGCTCACATAAAAGATAGTTGCAAGGTTTACCAAATGTTTAACTTTGCAACCCGTAAGTTGTTGGAACCTTGGTTGCCGCCTTCCCTCACAATGTGAAACACAGATTGGTTGGGACAGGTTTCCAGAGCAGAGTGGCGCAGCGGAAGCGTGCTGGGCCCATAACCCAGAGGTCCGTGGATCGAAACCATCCTTTGCTATTTCCTATGCTTTGTATCAGCATGAAGTCTATTTCCATGTTTAACAAAGCATCTGTTGCTACAAGTGTCTGAAGTGAAAAGTCTCCACCTGCTGAAGTGAACTCAATTGCATGACAAGTTGATTTCATCCATAAATATGGAAACTACAGTACTCATACTGCTGTAACACTGGAAAAAAAACTGCACTACAGTACAGATACGTAACAAACTGGAGTTTGATGCCATATACTACACTACAGTACAAGTACATAAATACAGTGAAACTGTATAACATGTACATTTAAAGTGCTTGTTGGGCTGTCTGATAGCCTGAGGTATAAAAGACCACTGAGCTACATCACCGGAAGATTTTCATGTTTTTTTGGATTGTTTTCTGAGATATACTTAAACTTATCTTTATTAATCCTTTTGGATGACTCCCGCAAGGAGATATAAATATCACTGAATAAAAGAAGAAACTGTAGTAAAACATGTAAAGGGAATGTTGTATATGGCTTCAAAACCTATGGTATAAATTATAGTCGAAAAGTAACACACCTGTTGCCTTTCTGCTGGACAATGCAACGATCACTGCAAATCTTGTAACACAAACTGAAAATAATGCTGAGAGATGCATTGGTTGTCCATAATAGTATGTTAGGTTATTTCATCCATAAAACAGAAATTAAAGCACTCAAACCTGATCTAACACCCATAAAAACTGCAGCATAAACACAAAACAATAAATATACTACAGCACAATACTGTAAATAGATAAATAGTAAAGTAGAAACTGTAAATCATGTACATTTAAAGTGCTTGTTGTGTTGTCTGATACTCTGAGGTATTAAAAAGGGGGCATACCGCTTAGTTTGTGTTACAGGAGGTCTTGGGCTGAATCTCAGTTCTCTATCTTACCCCTTCCCCTTGGTTTTGCGCGTTCACGTGAAACCTAGTGCTGTCCCATAAACTTTTGAACAAGGGAAAAGGGTGTATGGCCCTTGGAACCATAGACAGTGAATTACAAAATCAAGGGAGGACGCGAGCTTACTTGAAGCAGGAGGAAACAGCAGCTGATCCACTTTGGGGGCTGAAAACGCAGAAGTTTCCTAAGTCCTGTGTTCATGTTGTACCCATTCATTATTGCATTGGTACTGTGTTATTGTAATAATTTGTAATTAATTCTTGTTCATGCACTGTATATTGTTGTTTGTTTTGATACGGGACACTGATGATATGTGAGGGGGGGGTTACCGCCCACAGGCTTCAGACTAGTCTGGAATATCAGACCAGCTGTAGTTAATTTGTTTGTTTGTGGTCTTGTGTGTATTTTTTAGTTTTACACATGAGTGCCTTTTTATGTGTGTGACATGTTAGTTATGGTTCTAATATTTGATAATGGTTCTGTAACATAATTTTATGTAATGTTTTTGCCTGTTATGTTCAATTTATCAGCAATAAAGACAGATTTTTGTCAACAAAATGTTTTTGTGAACATCAATGACATTCAAAACGGTCATAACTGAAACCCATATACAACACACCCTGTAGACAGGTTGTATATGTATGTATAAATGAAACATGTGTATACAGATTGCAACAGACCTAAGTACTACACAGATAAGAACATCTGCCTCTGCACCACCAAAGTGAACTTAAAATAACTATAAAATATATAAATATATACATGCATATGACACTGTTGTCCAAACCCCACAATCAACAGACAGAGACGGCATCTTGGAAGTTTGTGACAATACTGTACGGTGTTGTAACCAAGTGGTGTCCCATTTCATAGGGTATGTTTTCACCCCTACCCCTCACCCCTGGTTTCAAGGGCAAAGGGGTAGGGGTGAGGGGGAGAAATGGGATTCAGCCTAAATCCTGTCCACTTCCGGTTTGGCCCCGCCAGATACAGATATTCATATGTTAACAGATACAGATACAGCTGTACTTACTCATCTTTATTAAACACTTCTTGAGTTAATCTTCCACATTTTTGCCTTTTTACGTACGTACTACAGCTCTGATTTAATACAGGACCAATGTCAGAGATTGTACAGATCTTTCTGCAGACTTTCACCAGCTAAATACCAATTCCCATACCGGGAATTGAACCAGGGCACGGGTGAAAACCAGGGTTTTCCTTACTATTAGAAGTCTTTAAGAGCAGCAACCAAGACCTTTTGCACCACTTAGGCCAAATGATGTAAAATCAAACTAACTGAAAGCTTTCTCAGATGTACTGATTGTAGTCTCCAGAGGACTCCTTAAGAATGTGGTAAAGGTTATTTAGGTAGAATCCAGACTGCGGCTAACCATATGGGACTGACACGTTAATAATCACAGTGATTTTATAAATACATCCATAGATATGCCAGGAACAGGGCACATAAATACATACATCACTTGTTGATAAACACTGCAAGAAGTCTGGTAGTCAGAATTCAAGTTTTCACCTTTTCTCCACCACCATGTCTATTAAAGTTTCACCATAGAGATATACATTATGACTATTTATTGTCATACATGAGTTAGGTTTGGGAAAATGCATATCGGGCATTGGGTTAATACAGACCCATGACACAGACTTGCTGCAGACCTTCATCAACTAGATACTGATTCCCATACCGGGAGTTGAACCCGGGCCACCTGGGTGAAAACCAGGAATCCTGACCGCTAGACCATATGGGACTGACTACATATTAATAACCGGATTACATGAATCAATTCATAGTCTGGCTGGAAACAGCCTTCGCTTGAACCTGAATGAGAAGCTTCTTAAGTAAGTTTTATCTTGAAGCTTTTGAGTGTTCTTAGGTTTTTATCTGCTTTAACTATTACCGGACAGCGGGGGAACACGGAGCAGAGCAGAACGGCTGTTACGGAGGAATCCTCCTCAGTGTTCAGCTCCATTTTGAACCTGTAAGCTCACTTTAAACTAGATGGGAAATTGAAAGGTTGATCTTTTTCACCTGTGCTGTGGCTTAAAACAGGTTCCACTGAGATTTGAACTCAGATCGCTGGATTCAGAGTCCAGAGTGTTAACCATTACACCATGGAACCTTTCGAAGTATTGCTAGTGTTTGCTTGGCACAAACTAGCCACATGTGAGATATTGAAGGCACACAAATATCACAACAGATCAATGACCATTCAGGGGATGTAGCTCATGGGAGAGCGCATGCTTTGCATGTATGAGCCCCTGGTTCAATCCCCGGCATCTCCAACAGGTGATGTTTCCTGACGCTAGAAGAGCTCTTATTTGGAAAATGGAAAACAATGCAGCAGGAATTAAAAGACAAAAACATAACAAGTGTCTACCAACTCTGCACTTTACCCATGTCCTGCTTTACTCAACAATTGAGAAGGATTTGAGCATTTTCGTATAGCACAGTGTTATGTGTTGCAAGATTTGCAGTGAACATTACATTGCCCAGCGATGGTGGTATAGTGGTGAGCATAGCTACCTTCCAAGCAAATGGCCGGTGTTTGACTCCCAGCCATTGCAGTAGCTTTCTTTGAGTGATGTTACTATTTAACTTTGATTTATACAATAGCAGTGCAAGCATTTTGCCGTGTTTGATTTCCAGCCACCACCAGGTTTTTAAGCCATATACAACATTAACATTACATATTCCACCCAGGTTTATTCTCTTATTCCGTGATCTCACAAAAAAGTCAAAAAAATCAATCACATTTTGAGTGTCAATGCCCAATTTCATCGTCGTTATCATTTTGGCAGCACTCCACAAACATTCATTGTTATGTAGATGATACTCAATTATACTATCGATCAAGCCGAATGAACTACTCAGTTAGCTAACTTCAAATGTGCCTTCAGGATATTAAAACCTGGATGACCTGTCATTTTCTAATGTTAACTCAGATAAAACTTAAGTTATTGTTCTGGGCCCAAGCACTTTCCGTGACGCATTATCCAAAGAGTTAGTTACTCTGGATGGCATCACCCTGGCCTCCAGCACCACTGTGAGGAATCTTTTCACCTTTGTGATATTGCAAAAATTAACATTTGTATAGATATAACATGTTATGTTCCAGATGTATCAGTGTTACAACAGGTATCAGCACTGTAGTTTCCATTTTAACTTGACATGCCATTAACTTTACTTTTCAGCAGGTGGAAACCTTACATCCCAGACACTTGCGCAACAGATGCTTTGCTAAACATCCAAAGACTGGAAATAGACTTAGTGCGATACAAATGATAAGATTTAGCAGAGGATGGTTTCGATCCATCGACCTCTGGGTTATGGGCCCAGCACGCTTCCGCTGCGCCAAAGCTGGGGAACAATAGTCTGTAAGGGGGGGGGAAGAAGAGGAAAAAGGGGAAGAGGGAGGGAAGAAGGAAAAAGAGAAAAGGAAGAGGAAAAAAGGAGGAAAAAGGAGAAATGAGAGAAAAGATGAGAAAGATGCTAAATTACCCACAAAGTGTAAGAGTTGTATAGTTTCTATGAAGTCAGATTTTAATTTAATTGCTGAAATTGGAATGTTTCTGGGAAATAAGGGAAGTTAACGTAGATTCAAAGGTCACAGTTCGATCCCCACCTAGTGCCAGAAGATCCAATTACACTGTCCACAACTTTTTGTTCTACTAAACAAAGTTTTGGAGGAATAAGATATTAGTAAGGTTGGGAACCATTTAAACAATAATTTATAACGTTTAGATTGACTTTTGAACAATATATCTGTTTTTAGCACTGCATACATTTAGTAATCGTGCTATATTTGGTCAATATTAAAAGTTAGTCTTTATAATAAGTATTGTTTAGTAATAAATAATTTTCTTTTTCTTTAAACAATGTATGACAGGTAAAACCAAGCATTTTTAGTTCTCTTTTCTCTAAAAGCTAGTATGTCTTACAGTAATCAATGCAGGGAAGTAGGGTGTATAAAGGCAAGTCATATGCTCAGCAGTGTGTACACTATAATTTGGAATAATATTGAAATGAAGCAATTAATATAATACATGCCAACTTTATTACATTATTGATCTCAACAAAACAATATGTCTTTAGGTAACAAATAAATATTGTTTAGCACAAGAAATTACTGACTATACAAAGGTTTTTACACCAGGGAGGAAAATAAGAGAATCAACAAACTACTTCTGTACAAAGAGTAAAACACACATAACATATAAATCACAATACATCATAGTATTGTATGCATAGTCAAATCTAACTATTTACATTTTCTACGCAATGAGTCTTCTTCTCTTGCGATTGCCATTGAAGCAGAAAATGTTTTGATTGGTAGGAAATGGAGATGGGCGTTGCCAAGAGGAGGCGCTTTTTTGATTGGCAAGAAATGGATATGAAGTCTCTCGTGATTGGCAGAAAATGGAAGGGAGCTTTGGGTTTGATTGGTAAGAAAGGAGATGAGAAAGTGGACAAATACGTTCTGGGTAGCGCCACTCTGCTCTGCTGTTTGGGCTTAGGGGATGGAAAATTCTGTGATTCACATTTTGAGGGAAGGTGGCAACAAAGGTTCCAACAGCTTACGGGTGGCAAAGTTAAACATTTTGTAGACCTTGCAACTTGCGTATCACTCTGCTCAGCCTCCCTGGTCTACTCCAAGGTGGTGGAAAGGAAGCTTCAGCCAATCCTCCGCCAAAATGCCCCTTATGTTTTTAGTTACTTCACAAATACATAAAAGTTCAGCACAAATGATGAAGTTGCATTCCAGCAATGCAACCTTTGCAAATGGCAGTGGTGGGATTTGAACCCACGCCTCCAGAGAGACTGAAGCCTTTATCCAGCACCTTAGACCACTCGGCCACACTACTTGCATGCAACCAGTCTCTTTATTTCAGAGTCTTCCAGAGACAATAGGATATACAGTTTTAAATTGCAAGGTAACTGTCCAAGACCAAAGACTTCACTGAAATACCTCAAGTGATAAAAACAGTTTGTCAACTATATCACCCTCATTAGGCAATGCACTGTTTATTGCCAATCTTGCCATTAAGACTGACGTTTACATTAGTTACCATGAACTCAAGGAGATTGCTTTTCTATTTCAGAATAAGGGCTTTTGAAGCACACTTATTGGAGATGCCGGGGATTGAACCCAGGCCCTCATACATGCAAAGCATGCGCTCTACCACTGAGCTACATCCCCTTAATGTGTTCATTGAATAACAGAAGAAACATAGGTAAAATATGTAATATTTATGTTGCATATGGTTTCAAAACATGGCGGTGATGGAGCAGATTTACAGCTATAGACTTTGCAAATCAGTGGCTCACCTTTACTGCCATCAAAACTGCCTTTTGCTTGCAGGTAGTGTGGCCAGCGGTCAAAGGCACTGGATTAAGGCTCCAGTCTCTCCTGAGGCGTGGGTTCAAATCCCACCACTGCGTATTACATAGCTGGAAGCCAACCAATGTGATGTCTTGCAGCTGTGTCATTTGGGCTGAACTTGGTGAAGTAACTAGATTCATCCATCAATCACCTTGCTGAGATTGTTCCTTGCTAACCTGAGGTTCAACAATTGGTGAAACCTTCCTTTCCAGCACTTTGGAGTAGAAAATCAACAAATAATTGTGATAATTAAACGTGATCTCAATATTGATCAAAATAATCGTGATTATCACTTTGGCCATAATCGTGCAGCCCAAAGAGATCTAATGTTTTATCAAACCAGGTTGGGCAAGTAACCTTTCTGCTGACTTCTTGTTAAATAAAGCAAGTAACATCACTCAAAGAAAGCTGCTGCGATGGCTGGGAATCGAACCTAGGTCAACTGCTTGGAAGGCAGCTATGCTCACCACTCAAATCTTGTAATACATCTGGGCATTGAGACTGTGAAGTGCGCTCTATCACTGAGCTACAGCCCTTGATGATTCCGAAATTCCCTCCAGGGGGTCCTGTGTTATCACATTAACAAGAATGGGAAGTGCGTTCAAAACCATTGTTGACCTTTAATAGCTCAGTTGGTAGAGCAGAGGCCTGTAGAGGCACAAATCCAAAATCCTTAGCTTACTGGCGCAAAGAAGCAGTCTCTTCAAGAGTTTCCCTTCACGGATCAATCAAGTATTTCTGATTCTGATGGACAGACAACCCAAAAGCATAATACTTCTTGCTGAGACATAACAAAAAAAAAACAGGAAGGGCTCATTTAAAGGTTTTATTGCTTACTTAGCCATATAGTTGTAACATTATTTATTAATATAACATTAAAAATAATCCCATGTTAGTCATATTTTTTATGTTTTAATTTATTAAAAAAACTATTAAAGAAGATAATGATAAACAAGCTAAAGATCGGATGGCTGAGCGTTCCAAGGCGCTGCGTTTAGGTCGCAGTCTCCACTGGGGGCTTGGATTCAAATCCCACTTCTTACATGAATTGTTTCCCTCTAGAACTAATTTCAGAGACATGGTATTGGGAATCTTGAACTCAGCTATTCTCTACATTGTAGTGGATATTAATTTGCGCTAAGATACTGAATTGAAAGTACAGCCGCACCTTTTGTGAGCATCTGCATTATCAACCCATGTAAAGTTATGTGTACACAGTAGACCTATCTACTGCTGTATTCATTGTTTGTGGCAAGAGCTTTAAAACCTATTCTTGACTTGCCTTGTTCCACATCCTGTGTCAACGCTTAGCTTACTAAATGACTTAAGTTAGCCAGTAATTGTTGTGTGCCTTCAATAGCATAAGTGTTAATATTATGAAAGAAGCTGCCTGGCAAACCAATGTTGCCTTTCAGAACAGTGGTTCCATGGTGTAATGGTAAGCACTCTGGACTTTGAATCCAGTGATCCGAGTTCAAGTCTCGGTGGAACCTGGTTTAAGCCAGAGTACTGGTGAAATAAACAATCAACCTCTACACTGTCCACATCTAGGCTAACGGGTTCTTGGCTGTTGACTGAAAACAGTATGTTGGTGGTGGCTGGTTGAACTGTGACCTGTACTTCATTTTAACCTAAAGGAGCTCCAAATTTAGACTTAGTTGAACATATTAAAGATATTTTCACTAGGTCATTATATTTTTGCAAGACAGACTTAGCTGCAGGAGGCGCTGTAGCTTAGTGGTTAAAGCGCCTGTCTCGTAAACAGGAGATCCTGGGTCCAAATCCCAGCA
Organism: Etheostoma spectabile; assembly: GCF_008692095.1. NCBI lineage: Eukaryota > Metazoa > Chordata > Actinopteri > Perciformes > Percidae > Etheostoma > Etheostoma spectabile. The sequence continues at coordinate 23,339,222 of NC_045755.1, forward strand.
GTGCCTGGTTATCACTTAATAAAGTGTTTCCACATGGTTCGTGAAACTTAACATGCAACAAAGATGAAGCCTGATTTTCTAGAGCACTAAAGTGACATGTGATGTTGTTTTGTACCATAACATTACATAAAGCGAATAAAAGCCTTTTGTTGGAGGTGTTTTTGCAACTTTAGTGTGAAGATTATAAAGTTTTTACTATCATGAATTTCAGTCTTACCTTGGAAGCTTAGGGCTCCTGCACACTGCCTGCACACAATGAGCGTGTCAGCTGAGGTTAGAATGCCTACCGTATTGGTCAATACTGTTAACATGGGAGAAATAAAAACAGACACGCCCCACAGCAAACGCTATGTTAACTGTTGAGGAGGACTAAATTAAGACTGTGTTTTAAGCTTTTCATGGCTTTCCATGAGAAATGGCCTGATAACAGCTGTTTTCAGTGTTGATGGAACATGGCCTGACCGGAGGGAGTGGTTAATGACCTTTGTGATGAGGGGACTTATGGCATGGAGGCTGGATTTTACCAGGGCTGTGGGAAAGGGTCTCTCATCTCTCAAGGACCTTGCATTGGACTTCTGTGGTTCTCGGTAGGCCTGCCTATGAACAGGGAGTCCTGAGGCGTTGCTCAAGGACATGTCCAGCTGTTTTCATTTGCCAGAGTTCGTAGGGGTCCCCTGCTGTAGCTGCTGGACGAAGATGGATGGATGGAAGCAACCCTGTTCATTAGCTCATTGTATTCTTGCAAGACAGGCTTATCTGTAGAAGGTGCTGTAGCTTAGTGGTTAAAGCGCCTGTCTTGTAAACAGGAGATCCTGGGTCCAAATCCCAGCAGCGCCTGGTTCTGCTATGATTTGTGATTCTTAACAGGTGCAACAAAGTTACCAGTTGCATGATTTTCCAGAGAACAAAAGTGACATGTGATGTTGTCTTATAGCATTATATGTGGCTGAAAACAGTCTATACCAGTGGAGTGGAATGCTTTCATAGATGCAGGTGGGCTGCACAATGTTAGGTCAGCCATTTTGGGAATCACTGGTTTAGATTTCCACCGATGACACTCATCAAGTGTGCAGGTGATGACGGATGGCCTCCCGCCCTCTCACCCATCTCACCCCGTACACAACCTGTTCCAGCTCCTTCCCTCTGGTAGGCGCTACAGAGCACTTCACGCCAAAACCAACTGAATCAGGACCAATTTCTTACCACAAGCCATCACTCTGATGAAATATTTGCACCGCTCTTCTATGGCTTCTGAATGAGAGTAGGTTTGTTGTTTTGTTTGTGAGTAGTACTCAAGGGGGTGCTGTGGCTTAGCTGGTTAAAGTGCCTGTCTAGTAAACAGGAGATCCAGGGTTCAAATCCCTGCAGCATCTTGTTGTTGCAGTCATTACCTCTGTTTGCATCCCATCATCATGTCTACCCAATCCCCATGCTACTCATTAAGCCCTGGTAGCAAATGAAAAAGGCATGTTACATTTACACAGAAACACTACATCGAAACAGACTTAAGATTATGCATAAAAAAACACATGAAATTCAGATCAATGCAAGTTTAAGCTAGTTCATTCATCAGGTTTTGTGGTTCTGTTTATAGAAACTACATCCTGTTATATCGCGTGATCATACATGAATTCACGAGATCCCGTGGGTCCATGTGACTTCAGTGGTCCGTCATGGCCTGCAACAAATCCGGACCTGGTGGGTGTTGACGGACTGCGGATCACGGAGCAGACACGAAGCAGAGTGGATCCGCAGTTGGTGGAAGTCAGGGGTAAGGCCTCCTGCACACTCCTGTGTGGTGTGAGCATGGCATTTCTGTTGCGTGGCATTTTCTTGGTCTTTGCACACCAAAACATTTTCTGATGTGACGCTGCTGCTGCTAATCTTGTCTGTACACATGTATGTTTCTCATTGACTTGTGATTAAATAACTTGTTAAATGTCAATCTGGACTGGTTCGGAAATGAATCAGATCATCTAAAGGGGGTGGATTAACTACCCACATTACACCTGAAATACCTTCAAGATTTGAATGATCCTTTGGAACTGAAGTGTTTGGGAATCCCCATCAGTCATTCAGAACTGCCCAAGGCTCTATCTTTGTCTGATTGATGGTACTAACTGTAATGGAGTCTGTCAGGCCTCAGGGGTTCTCCATTGTAAAAACCAAATGTATTTTACAGCTGTGATGGCCGAGTGGTTAAGGCTTTGGACTTGAAATCCAATGGGGTCTCCCTGTGCAGGTTCAAACCCTGCTCACAGCGATTTCCATCTACAGAATAAATAAGAATTTAGTGACATATAGGGGAGGATGATATTTTGAGAAATTACAGTTTATAGGCGGTGCAGATCCTTCCAAATTGGCTCCCTCTTCTTAGATCCATGACGACCCTGTGATTCTTCCTTCAGTTGCATATCCCGATATAGTCAACTAATATCAAATAATCAATTCATTAATTTTCATTCCAGCAGCATCAAAGATGTTAAAATCAGGCAGTCAGCGCCCAACGTGCCTTGACCGATAAAGTTCCTGTTTATTTCACCTCAGTCAGCATCACATGCACCTGAAACCCCACCCGACAGTGATGTCACAGGGTCCTGGTGTACACCGGGGCCACGTTCAGCCCCAACAAAACAAGGTTTTGAAAGCATTAAAAAATGGGTCCAACCCATTTCCCTTCAGATATGTATTGCCCCTCAACAGGCCACAACTGGGCAAAATTAAATAATGCTTGTTAAGCACTATAGCAAAAATAAATAACAAATATATACAATCTTTGTAGTGCTGATAACAAAAGTATTAACTGATTATCAGGCACTGCTTGGATTTGGACCCAGGATCTCCTGTTTACAAGACAGGTGCTTTAACCACTAAGCTACAGCGCCTCCTACAGGTTTGCCTGTCATGCAAGATTACAATGAGCTAGTGAACAGGGTTCCAACCATCCATCTTTGTCAAGCAGCTCCAGCAGGGAACCCCAAACTTCCCTTTTCAGAGCGACTGGTTGATCTCGAGGCGTTCCCAGGCCAGGTTGGAGATATAATCCCTCCACCTAGTCAAGTCACCTTACCCAAGACCTACTCCCAGGTGGACGTGCCTGGACTACCTCCCTAGGGAGGCCCCCACGAGGCAATTTCTCATTTTTGTATTGCAGCACACCCAGCTGCTAGAGCTTCTCAACGATCTGGAAGAGTGCTGGGCCCTGAAGCGTCCACCTCAGTCTGGTTCAAATGGTGACTGGTCCACCTGGTGGACTGAGCTTCCCTGGCTCTAGTTTAATGTTTGTGTTTCTTGTTGTTTAAACAAGTATAATATTAATGAAATGTAATTGGTAATACGTTATATTACTGTGTTAAAGCAAAAAGGAATACATTACTTTATTTGCGTTACTTTTGTAACACGTTACTCCCAATACTGCCAGTCAGTATACTGTATGTTTAGCTTATTCTAGGTAAAAGAGAAATTAAGACTTAACATTACACCTATTCATGGAGGTGCTGTGGCTTAGTTGGTTAAAGTGCCTGTCTAGTAAACAGGAGATCCTGGGTTCAAATCCCAGCAGCACCTTGTTGTTGCCGAGATTACCTCAGTTTGCATACCATCATCATGTCCACCCAAACCCCCTGCTACAGATCACTTTGCATTCAGTCTCGTAATCACCATAAAAATTAGGTATCACTGAAATTTGAACTTGTGTTGCTGCAGTCAGAGTATACAGTGCTCATCCTGAGTGGGCCAGTATAGTGCATCAGAATTGCTTGTTGAATGGTCTGTTAGCTTTGAAACCCCCCTTTCCCCACAGCTTTCAATTGTAAATTGTGCACTCTTGGGGTCATAGCATGGGTCAGGAACCAAAACGGACACACCTGGACTCAATGTGGGCGTTGGCCGGCAATATTTGACACGTTCAGACCATGAAGACAGTTATCAGTTAATTTCCCATCTGGCAGGTATACTTGTGGACTCAGTTGGACATTTTGAAGATAATTGCACAATTTTGACCCAACTGTCAGTCTATTGCCCATCTGGCAGGGACATTTCTGGATTCAGGTGGACATTGTGGACAGAAACATTGATGGATCTTGATTCCCACCATGGGATTTAGCCTGTATTGCATTTTGGGGTACAAGGTCAATAAGATGCCATTAACATCCCGCGCAATGTATTGCTATTGTCAAGCAAATTGCCACCCTAGTGACTTTCTTCCATGTCTCCATGAACGCCCATATGTTTGGGCTGACAATTACAAGAGCAGCCGAAAACCCTAGTCGACCTAGTCCAAACCATCGCGGTAAGCCTCACTGGGTGTCCAAACTAAAATGATAAGAGGCAACTTGGTAGACTCCTTACTGATGTTTATATCTGTACTCACAATGCCCTGTTTTAAAACACCAGCCAATCACAAGTGTTACATGTGAATAATCAATGTGTTAGTAATCAGGAAGCTCACATAAAAGATAGTTGCAAGGTCTACCAAATGTTTAACTTTCCAACCCGTGAGCGGTTGGAACCTAGGTTGCCAACTTCCATCAAAATGTGAATCACAGACCTGGGTAGAAATTCCAGAGCAGAGTGGCGCTTTCTCGCTCAGAATCGTCTGTTCTATTTCCAATCTTGACAGCTAATCACGTTCGGTCATGTCCAATGTGAAATTCACCCCCGTCCAGTCACGTAGCGGGATGACAATGGATCTAGCCAATCATAACGCTGATAAATTGGAAAGATTGGATGACGCACCACGTACATGACGCTGACGTCCCAAGCGTCATAGGATGACGTTCACGTACATGACGCCCCCAGCGTGCCTAGTAACGGTTTGTTGTCATCGCACTTAAGCTGACAGTGAGATAAACTTCAATGGTAAGTAACCATTAACATGCTTTTCCTTCTTAAATAGGCCTATACAGTTTATTTAATACCTTCACACAAAGTGTTCTGATAATTTTGCCAGGTGTTACATTGTTATATGGCCGTAGCATTATAGCTAACAATCGCTAATGCTAACTGTAGCGGTAGGCTAGCTAATATGATCGTTTGTGTCATGTGAAATGTAAACTAACTGACATTAACGTTACTATTGATAAACGTAACTTGTGAAATATTAATATAAATAGAAAAAGCCATGTAACTACTATGTTGTTACTATTCTTAGTTAACCACCTGCACCTGGGTAAATTGCAATCTGTAGCTAAATTAACTACTGTATTATGGCTAGTTTGTGTCATGTAAACAAACTAATGTTACGATCTACATATTATTCTCAATATTACTGTGAATAGAGAAACTATATGTAGCTAACTTGCTATGACATAGCCTACTCTATGCTAATCATCCAGGTAGATTACTACCCATTTAAAAGTAACTTGATTGATTTTGATAATGGAGCTGTCATAGTAGGTGTGCGTTTGTGCTGTAGTGTCACAGTGTATTGTCCAAAGGATGCTCATTGTATATTGTTGTCCATATTCATGTTGCCTTTAGATGAGCAATAAGCCTAAAAGCAACAAGTCCATGGGGGAAGGAGAGTGGATGGCGAGGTTGAGGGCGTATGCCGGCTCAGGGGTTTGGCCTTCTGGAGGCAAAGGACCAGCCCCTAAGCAGCGGAAGTGGCATGACCTCTATCAGAAGGTAAAATATAGCAATATATAATGATAACTTCAAAAAATATACCATACAATAGTGCAGATGCTATGAATAAAACAAATTACTGTACACCCCAGTCTAAACAGGGTTGTGATTGTTTCAGATTGAGAAATGTCCCATGCAGGCCTGTGGACAGACCACTCTGTTTGGAGGGTCAGTGGCCTGTAATTGTGGATTTCACTGCACTAAGGTGATCTGTTTTAAATTGATGTATCATTATGTTTAATCTCACATCTCATGTCTGCTGCAGTGCTGTTGCTGTTACATCACGCATCACAATGCTGTTGCTTTAGCAGCCCACCACTCAGCCTCCTGCCGCAGCCTCGCAGTCTGCTGCTCTGGTCTCGACCGCTGGTGCAACGGCTGCTGTGCCACCATCTTTCCGGCAGGTCCAGCTGGTTATATACATATATATATATATATATATATATATATATATATATATATATATATATATCCCTTTCTCCGTCTTCTGTGAGGACTCCCAGTCCCCCTACTAAGTGTGTCAATGGTGAATAATTCATTAAATAACTCTTTATATATATATATATATATATATATATATATATATATATATATATATATATATAGTGGTTTTGTGTTTGTTACATAATCAAATTAATATTGTTTGTCTTTTCAGTTCAGGCAAACAGGAGGGACCTCATGGAGGTGCCACTGCTGGACCAGGTGCGCATGGAGCACATCTGGCGTGTGCAGCAACGCCACGTCAAGTGCATCCAGGACCTGCCTGGTGTGCAGCTTTATACAGAGACGAGTACCACCAAGAAGGGGGGTGTTGTCCTGAGTATCGCTGTGCCAGAGGGTCCACGTCTCTGGAATCATTTCATTGACACCTGAACACGTTCATTCCAGGTGGGTGTCTTCCTTACAGTACATCATAAACACCCAGTATAGTCTTTTATGAAAAGAATCATTAGATTGGAAAGCCAGACCTTTTTAATGGACTATTAATATTTTATTTTTTTGTCAGGAACTAGTGCAAATGCGCTGGATTTCCATCTTTACCTCCTGGAAGGCCTGAACAGGTGGAACGAGGATCGGGGGAGTGCGGCGGTGACCAGTAGGCCATCGTCTCTGCTCACCTACGCCGGGCATGTGACCCAGTGCGTCAACAGCAGCAGCTTGAAGGTGTTTGGCCGGCCATTTGTGCCAAACTTCAGGCCACCCTCCAAATACACTGGTATGCTAATGTAATAATAACTGTCTACCTAGTATTTTTGGTTTGTTGGCTTCTAAGTGTTTTAACCGACATTCAAAATAAAAGCTAACTATATACTTAACATGATACATGACATTAACTAATTAATTACGTGTGCATGCTTGGGCACATGTTTATGTTTTCTTTTTAATAGGAGAGCTGCTTGGTGTTGACTACCTGTTAAGTCAGACTGGGCAGCCCCTGCAGGTCAGCCCTGACTCAGAGGAGACAGAAGACATGCTGGAGGATGTGGACGGGGGCGAGGAAGACAATGAAGGCTTTGAGGAAGACCAAACAACTGACCTCACAATGTCAGGTCTCCTTGATGACCTAAGTGTCTCAACACAGCCTGTCTTCTCCATCCTTGCTGCCTCCTCCCTGGCTGCTGCCTCCTCCCTGGCTGCTCCTATCCAGCCTGCCATCTCCTCCATGGCTGCGGATGTGTCTGGGGTATGTAAAGCATATTCATTTGCTAATAAATAACATCACTGTTATTTTGTTTTGTCCCAACTTCACTCATCTCAGAATATTCTCATCCTTGTTTCACCAGGCTGTGGATGAGTGGACAGCTTGGCAGAATATCTAGTGGAGCTGCACAACCAGCCCTACTAGACCTCACCAACCAGCAGGTCAGGAACTTATATCGTCTTGTTTTTACTCCTCTGTTCTCTGTCTCAAATGTCCACACTTGACTGTTTTTGTTTTCTCATGTGCGGTTCTTTGTATGTTGTCTTTCTCAGGTGATTTTGTCAATATTGTCGCTCTGTGCCAGAACTTCCTAGACCACGACAAGCAACGGGTTGTCTTTGCTGCCAGACACAAGACTAGGCTGGACACAGGGAGGTTCAAGTCTTCAAAGATGAGGCAGGAGTTCACTCCAGGGGTGGAGAATGTAAAGCGGCATGCCCTCACCATCGCTGCCCCGCTTGCCCAAGGGCCAGATTGCTGCCGCCTGGTGGGAACCATCTTTGTTCGGCTGTGCCATCCACCGCAGTCCCAAGAAGAGATCCAGATGGGACCTTATCCTGGAGGACTACAGACCAGTCAGGCGGCGCATTCTCGCCAACGGGTTAATTAATCAGCAAACCACCATGCAGCTGGTGGACGTGAGCCACACCACCCTAGTGCAGTGGCACAATAAGACGGTGAAGAGGCAAGACAGCATGGTGGTGATGCGGGGTCTGGACCTGCCAAGCCGCTTGTCTGTGGCGGCTGACCCTCTCCCCAGCGCAAATATGCACCCCCTATCTGTCCCCCCCCCCACCTGGCCCGGCTCACCAGTACCACTGTGGGTCAAGCGCAGGTTAAGAGGAAGGCTGCACCCACATTCGCGACACCTGTGGCTGTGAGGCCACGTACTCAGCGGCAGCTCTTCCCGGCTCCGCATCCACCTCCCACGTCAGCTCCACAGCTGATGATGCTGGCTCCAATGAGTACACAGGTGCCTGTCCTGATGTCTGCCCCCCAGGCCCTGGGGTTCAGCCTAAACCCAGGGAGGACTACATCCAATCTCCCATTTGGCAGTGCTGCAGCGTGCCAAACTCCTGCTCTTCCGGCTCCAGTCTGAAAACTGACCCGCAGAGTACTGCACGACACGTGCAAGAAATGCGGGCAGTTCAGGACAGCTGAGACAGGACACAGCCAGTACAAAGGGACTGTGTACTGCCCTTCAGTTGAGGCTGTCCCCAAAGAACAGTGGCTGGAGGACTTTAAAAAAAAAACAATAACATTTATGATAATTGTTTTGTGTTTGTTGTACTTTTTATGGTGTGTTTTAATTAAACCTTTACAAAAATTCTTTATTTATTCCTTTTTTTCTACACTAAAGTGGGTAACAATAATTATAATAATAATAATAATGATAATGGTGATGACAATGATGACAACATGCAGCAACAGTTACATGTAGGATGCTATTCACTTCAGGAAGGTAGGAATAAATAATACAGTGTATCAGTTTTCATTTATAAAAGATGCCCAACAATCCTTGCAATCAGATCAAAACTAAGCCTTTCTGTAAGGTTTGGGGAAGAACTTATCAATAGTTATTTATTTGCAATTATTATTTATTGTATCACTATTTACAACCCAGCCCAGCTTTATAACAGAGTAACACCCCAAATTCTGGAAAGTGATTTCCAAATAAGGCAATAAACAGTTTTTAAACTGGAAAACTGGACAAAAATAAAGAAACTGATGGAATATCTGCCTTGTGGACAATTAAATTACTAAAGAACTGTTCATTTAAAAAGACAGTAGGGGGCAGTAAAATGCCTAGACTGGCGGTATACTTGATGTTCCACAGTTCGACGGTTCGAATCCCAGCCGTGGCTTGCCCACAAAATTTAAAAACATCAGAAAAATTCTTTAATTGTTCACGGGGGGCAAAAATACCTTCATGTCTTCAATTTTAGACCATGATCGTAGAATGCAGGCACATTTTAGTCTGGTAAATTACAGGGATTTTTACACTGGGATGGAACTGCTAATCTTTCGATTGACAGATGATCTGCCCCCCTATATGGTGCAGAACTCAGGCATTCCCACTCTCTAAAACACCACCACCTAACGTGGGGCTCGAACCCACGACCCTGAGATTAAGAGTCTCATGCTCTACCCACTGAGCTAGTCAGGCACTTCTTAAAATTTGAGTTGCGAGTAAATATCGAGTAAATAAAGTAAATATGATAATCAATCAATCAACATTTATTTATATAGCACTTTACAGCACCAGCAGGTGTCCAAAGTGCTTTACATCATCAAGAAAACAAACACAACATTCACGTGAAATACAAACAAACAAAACAAACAAACAGACAAAGCATAAAAAACAGACAGATTAAGTAACCTATAATCATCAGAAAAAGAGTTGTTACACCACTACTGTGTATTAAAAGCCATTCTAAATAAATAAGTTTTAAGTTTTGATTTAAAATGAACAACATCCGTTATAGTGCGAATGTCTGGCGGGAGCTTGTTCCAGAGTTTTGGGCCAGCAACAGCGAAAGCCCGATCGCCCCACTGCTTGTACCTCGACCTCGGGACTTCTAGAGTCCGTAGATTGGAAGACCGCAACAACCGATTTTGCCCACCCAAAGTTAAAAGCTCGGACAAATACTTTGGGGCAAGGCCATTTAGGGCTTTAAAAACAAACAATGCAATTTTAAAATCAATTCTAAAACGCACCGGAAGCCAGTGTAGAGTAAAAAGAACGGGAGTGATGTGTGCACTCCGAGAAGTATTTGTGAGAAAGCGAGCAGCGGCATTTTGCACAAGCTGCAGACGTGCGATGGATTTTTGATTTAGGCCACCATAAAGAGCGTTGCAATAATCGAGACGTGAACTATTAAAGGCATGAATAGTCCTTTCCAAATCGTGCCTGTTAAGAAAAGGCTTTACTTTAGCCAGGAGACGAAGTTGGAAAAAGCTTGTTTTGACAACATTGCTTATCTGTTTGTCAAATTTCATGCTACAATTAAATGTCACACCCAGATTTTTTACAGTTTGCTTGGCGCATGAAGTCAGAGCTCCCAGACTTAAAGTTTGATTGTTTGACATGTATTTTGTACTGAAGATAATACATTCGGTCTTGTCATCATTCAGGGTCAGGAAATTGCGAGATAGCCACAACTTGATATCATTAATGCCATTTAGGAGGCAGTTTAGTGCAACACTGTCATTGGGTTGTATAGGCAGATAAATTTGCAGGTCATCTGCATAACAATGAAATGACAGGTTGTGCTTTTCGATTATAGCTCCTAATGGCAACATATATAAAGAGAACAAGATAGGGCCAAGAATTGAACCCTGGGGCACCCCACAATAGAGAGGAGCAGATGAGGAGGAGAAATCACCCATTGTGAAAGAAAAAGTCCTACTTGTCAAATAAGAGCTAAACCATTTAAGTGCAGTGCCTTGAATGCCTACAAAATGCTCAAGGCGTGCAAGAAGGACTACATGGTCCACCGTATCAAAAGCTGCGGTCAAGTCCAACATCACTAGCACAGTAGGATCCCCAGCATCTACAGACAAAGCTATATCACTGTGAACTCTTAGAAGCGCCGACTCAGTGCTATGGCGCGTTTTAAAACCAGACTGAAATTTTTCTAACACTGAGTTCTGTTGTAAAAAGACTTGTAACTGATTAAAAACAATTTTTTCCAACACCTTCGAAAGAAAGGGCAGATGTGAGACTAGTCTAAAATTGGACAACACATTGGGATCAAGATTAGGCTTTTTAAGTAGTGGCCTAACCAACGCATGTTTAAAAGCTTCTGGACAGAACCAGAACTTAGACAACAGTTAAAAAGGTAAGTAGACTCGACCCAATGGTGCTAAAAACCTCCTTCACCATCCTGGCAGGAATGATGTCTAAAGCACAATTGGTAGGTTTCAAGTGTTGTACAACCTCAGTGAGCAGCGACAGAGAAACAGGCTTAAATTCCTCAAACACAGCAGAATGCACAGGAACAACAGGTACAGACACATTAAAATCAACACTGGCGTTTTGCCTGACTGAAGCTACTTTATCAATAAAGTAACAGAGAAACTTCTCACACATACTGGTCGAAACCTCTGTCAAAAAAGAGGCGCATGGATTCACAACAGAGTTTATAGTGTTGAATAACACCCTAGGTTCATGGCTGCTGTTAGTTATGACAGATGAGAGATAGTTCATCTTTGCCACCTTTACAGCCTTCTGATACTCTGCAAGACATTCCCTTAACAAGCCCAGAGAAACTTGTAACTTGTCCTTTTTCCACCTCCGTTAAGCTTGTCTGCAGCGTTGCCTAAGGGCCCTCGTGTTGTCGTTTAGCCAGGGGTCTGCTTTAGGTTTGATAGATTTAAAGCGATGAGGGGCAATAGAGTACAGTATTTCCACACTTGTAGAATAGAAAGCTGAGAGAATGCTGTCTGGGGAAGATGGTAAAACCAGACCATTAGTAGCATAAAACTGAGAGACAAAGAATTTTGAAGCAAACTCTGCAGCTGAGGAGGGAGTGATACAGCGACGCCTGGAGACTGAGGATACAGGTTTACTAGGCGGTGGAGGAACGCTGATCTCAAATCTAATGGGGAAGTGATCTGAGATGCCGGAGTCTAAAATGTCAGTGACTGAAACGGAAAGTCCAACAGAGATGATAAGATCCAAGGTATGGCCAAGATTATGTGTTGGCCTATTCACACATTGATTAAGACCAAAAGAGTTTAACAAAGTTTTAAAATCATTAGCCAAAGGGTTTGAGGGGCAACAAACATGAATATTGAAGTCCCCACAAATCAGGAGCTTGTCATATTTTGGAACAACGTCAGCCAGAAATTCAGAAAACTCGCGGATAAAATCCCTGTTGAGTTTTGGTGGGCGATAAATGATTGCACACAAAACAGGGGAATCCAGGTCAGCCACGAACAGTTGAAGCTCAAAGCTAGAACAGCAGGAAACAGGTAGTAATCTGCATCTGTACTCATCCTTGAAGAGTGTGGCCAATCCACCACCTCGGCCTGAAGCTCGCGGGGAGTTGAAAAAAGAGCAACCGGGGGGAGGAGCTCCGTGAAGGCGCTGTTTTCACCTGGTTTTAGCCAGGTTTCGGTCAGCAGAAAAAAGTCCAGAGCATTGGTAGTAAAAAAGTCACTGAGGATGAAAGTCTTATTTATGACTGATCTGGTGTTGATCAGTGCCATGCGAATTGAACGCCTTCCAGACTGTTTGGAAGCCCGACTAAGTGGGCGGAGATTCCTGTGCACACAGCCGCGGACAGAGAGCTTCACGCTCCGGCAGCGGGGAGGCTGGCACCCGGAGTCAGGCAGATCCGCAGTAGGCCGGAGCCACCGGTAATTGTACGCCAAAGTACGCCGCCGATCGAAGCCCACAAACTCCGTAGAAAACCCGACACCTGAAAGGTCCGGATCGCATGAGGAAAGTGAAGCCAGGTAAGCCACAAGCCTGACACGAACTCCGCCTCTCTTACCGCGTCCCCTGCGGCGATTTTTATTTTGCGGGGTAGCAAGCAAGGTTGGCGCCGTAGGTAATCCGGTATGGACGCCAGGAAAGGCGGTGGGGACTTTGACTGCTCATCAGAGCCGTGGATCAGCATTTTTTCCGCTGAATTACCTATAGTTACAAGGGTCAAGCGGTCATACACCAGCAGTGGTGACACATTCTGAGTGATAAGTAGTAGGAGCAGGACAATACACAATAATCTCAGCAGAGGTAAACGGCGAGCCACACACAACGGCGCCATTTTTGTTCCCTCAACTATATACACAATTAATTAGATCATCTGTTAATTTGGTTGTCACAGAGGCTTTAATGCAAAGTCTATCATTGGTTCTGGCGTTGATCTTGTTGGAGAGACAGGACATGCCAATGGAAAGTTGCTTGTCTTCGTTATGCTTGGTCTGCCGGTCTCCTCCTGTAGGAGCCCAGGATCACTGCCCAGGATCACTGGATTATTGGACACGGTACTGTAAGAAATTCATAACTTAACATCGCATTCGTTCAGATTTCTGAGGAAAAGAAGGCTGAGGGTCGAATTGAGAATGAAGGAAAAGGTTTAATGCAACAGCAGTGATGAAAATGATAAGACAAAGACAATCAGACAAAACAAACACAATAACACTGCAGCTGACAGCGGACTGATCCACGCTCCTCCTGACGGAGTCACATGAAAGCAGTCCTGAATATCTGTAAAACACTCTCATTTATGCCGTGTACCTGGGGGCGGTTCCTTTTCACCTGGTGCTTTCAATTCCATTCTCATTGGTCCGCTGTTGTCATGACAACATGCCGTACATCTTTCCTGTGCAATGAGAACTGACCTGCCTTCAAACACTGCACCTTTGGGGGTCGTTTTGGTTACAGAACAGAGGTTCTGTTGTGTAAATGTGAAACTCCAACATCAACATATTCCAATCAACATTGTATTGTTTTAGCCTAGACCAAGACCCCAGGGGACAGGAGACAGAGAGGACCACCTTTTGTTGCATAGCAGGAAGCCCTTTCCATATGTTGAATGCCAGACTTGACCAGATCAATACTTTACAGTCAGAGAAACGGGGGGGGGAGGAGGTAAGGAACAAATGGCCATCCTGCCTTCCTCACAGACATATGTATATTAATCCCATCCTGGCTGCATAATACACAGTTTATAACTTTTTATAACTCAACAGTACCAAACACGCTCTGCACCCTGGGGTACTATTGGACTTGTTTTTTTGTTTTTTTACCATTGCATACCGACATTGGAGATTGGAAATAAACCTGTTTTACTATCATTCTGGCCTCCGCTTTGTCTGCGTTTTTTTTTTTAAATGGCGGGGCGCATGGCTGCCATCACGGTAGCTATAAGCTACCTAAATTAGCCCTCAAAGACAGACCTGGATTGATGCCTGTTTATAAATTGATTTATTGAGTTCATATTTTATGTTAATGATCGATTAAAATCATCTATTAACCTAGCCTTTCCTCATTTTTAATGTGAATTGTACGTATAAGGTGTAAATGTCTAGTGTGTTAGATGCATTTTGGCTGTGTGTAGCCTTTTAACTGTCTAGTAATCTGAGCCACCCCTAGATGGTTGAATTGGTATGATCCAATTTTAGGGGTGGGGTCCAGGCATATAGAGGTAGGCAGTTGAGTGTGTTCTAGAGGAGAGCATGAGGGAAACGGAGGGTATAGGACGTAAGTCTGTCGGATGTTCTCTAGAATGACTTGTCTTAGGTCATTAAGAAACAGTGTCAAGTCAATTCATTTTACTTTTGGTGAAATTGTTTTGTCTTTCATTAATTCCATTTATTTTTGTAAACACTATTTTGCCTTATTGGCTGTACTCTAGGTTATTATAAATATCCCCTCTTACCAACTGCAACTAGCTCAACTTCTGTCTACATCTACCCACAACATGGACATAGACAGTTTATATTAAAGAATTAATAAAGGGGTAACAGTTCCCTCACTCACCCGGCAAGGGAAGAGTACCATGCTTAAAAAATGAGGTATCTGCAAAGACGAGTAGGCTATAGTCTAGTCCTGCCTACTTCATTTAAACAGCTCCTGAATACCCTAAACACCACAAACACCCTTATGGCCTTTAAGTTGGCTCAATAAAAAGGGTAATAAATGAAAAGAAGAACATCAAATATGGGTTTAACTGCGTGTATTACAAATATAATAAATTAAACATCAGACACACCCACTTAATAAAAACACGTTTAAAGCACTCAAATAATTCCCCCACATTTAACCACGTTTCCCCCCCAAAAAAACAAATGTCCCAACAAAATAAATGTCAGTCAGTAATCTTAAATAGTCCGGATCCAGAAACGTAGAAAATAGGGGTGATCCGAGTATCCGGCTGAAACGAGTATCTGGTACGGATAAAGCACTTTTGCCGAGTACAAGTATTATCCGAGTAATATGAGTCAATATCCGTGCTCGGATTGAATAAAACTCCTCAACTGGCCGCGCAGCGTTCTGTGATAATCACAACGCCCCCCCCCCCCCCCCCCGTCTATAAACCCGCTCGGCTCAATCACCAACCCAGTCTCATATAAAAACGTACACTGACTACGTTGGTCCAATGTGCAATAACGTAGAGGGGTTACAATAATGGTCCTTGAATTGTATGACTGTCACGTTTTTTCTGCCTATTCTTTTTCTACCGTTTCAACCCAATCACACACAGAACACGGAGATCACGGAGAAATGCGCTCTCTCTCTCTCTCTCTCTCTCTCTCTCTCTCTCTCTCTCTCTCTCTCTCTCTCTCTCTCTCTCGCTCTCTCGCTCTCTCTCTCTCTCTCTCCCGCTCCGTCAGGCAGGCAGTCGGGTCTGCGATCTGTTCCGTTAACGTTTAGGGTTTCTTCAGCTTCAGGTTTGTTTTTAACTTCGGTTTATAGTACTTACAGACTTAGTAACCAGTAGGTTTCTGGTGAACGTGGGGTTTGTAGTCCTTACATAGTAACCAGTAGGTTTCTGGTGAACGTGGGGTTTGTAGTCCTTACATAGTAACCAGTAGGTTTCTGGTGAACGTGGGTTTCAGATGTGCTGCTTGGTTTAAATGCAACTCCCGTTTTTTTACTGTCAGCTGCCCCCCGCCCCCTCTCTCTCTGTGTCTCTCTCTTACTCACACACACACACACACACACACACACACACACACACACACACACACACACACACACACACACACACATATACCTGGTGTGGAAATAAAAAAATAAAAAAGAACCAAAAAAAATCACACTGATCATAAAAATAAAAAGTTAAAAAAAGAAAGTTATACTGAGTATGAAAACTCTTGTTCATTACATTTTACTTCATAATTGCAACTGCATGTGTTGTATTCATTGTTGCAAAACGTTCTGTATATAGTTTGTTTGTTACCATGACAACACCATTGATCTGAAGCTCGATGCTGTCATGTAAATAGTTTTCAAATCAGCAATAAATATAACTATTTTTGATCAACTCATATCAATTGCATGCTTGAAATAACATACCGGTTAAAGCCTCGCACATTTCAAGAGAACCTGACCCACTTCCGGGTTAAATCTGACCACTTCCGGTTTAGGCCCCGCCCAGTCCGAGTACGTATATACAGATAATTCATGTGGTAAACAGATACAGATACAGATAATGCTGTACTCGCTCATCCCTAGTAGAAAACAAACCAAACAAAACATGGCAAGAGAAGTGTGGTAACCTAGGGAACCTCGCAACGGTCCATTTAGCATCGCTGCCGTGGATCAGAGGAGAAATCCCAACTGTTAATCCCACGAGAAAATACTTAATCCCGAGGTTGGTGTCGCCTGAAAAACATGCCACACAGAGCCCTCTAAACGGGACCGCTTCGTCCCTTGATCTCCCCAGAGTCCCCTCTTGCTCCCGATCAATCAGCTGATGACCCTCCCCCCTCTACGTCACATCTGTGTGTCCTTTTATACATGCATCAATTAGTAAAAGCATTTTTTTTAAAAGAAGGAAATAATACACCAAATCCAGACCATACACAATCCGGGATACTATACCTCTGATACGACAGTTTATATATTTATCTACATGGGCAAGCAAACAATACACTCATGCATGTTCCCCATACATGAAATAGCCGCTAATGAAGATGGATATGGGCGACAATTACAAAAACAGTTGAATTGAATTCTTTATTTTTCCGCCATCCTCTCCAAAAGTAGAAAAAATAAAAAAGTTTGACCTCCCTCTGGCCTCTCACAGACTGTATATATATTGATAGACAGTGCATCTGGTTTGGCAAAGTGCTGCAAGTGTGGAAGTAACTTCAACGTGCATGTCAAGGCTAAATGTCCCCACTATAAACTGACGGGGCAAACAGTAGCACAACATTATTGGTGCATTATGGTTATTACAGTTAACCAAACGTTGTAAGAAACTTGGTTATACGTGTGTTAATAGTTAGCATTAGATAATGATAAGCATAAGACAATCCCATTTTTGCATTTTGTTGACGCTACTTTAAATTCAGAAAAGTAAATTTTGATTTGCAGAAAATTGTTAACATGTTTAACTATGGTAACATGGTAACTTCAGATACATTTACTTTACAATGGGACTCTTCTTCTACGTAATAACTATGGGACAAAAATATACTTACTGTTAGGTCTGCTGCTGGTAGCGCTCTGTCTCTGCCCCCACCCCCCCCATCCCCTCTGTCTGCCCTTAAATGCAGGAGTGAAGCCTGGTCTACGGGAGGCAGGGTTCATGCTGCAGCTCATCATTTCTAATCACCTCTGCTTCAAATACCCGTCAAACTACCACTCCTTGTCAGATCATGGTCAAGACGACCACGTTAGTCTCTCTACTGGTTTGCACTAGTTTTTGATGAGATCTGCTTGTCCTGATTATTCTTTGTCTGCCACAGTTCCGTGAACCTGACTCTTGCTGCCACTTCACTCCTGCTCTCAACACTAGATCTCTGGATTATTGGACACGGACCATCAGAAACACGGTACCACACACGCTCTGTAGATTAGATTAGATTCAACTTTATTGTCATTACACATGTTCAGGTACAAGGAAACGAAATGCAGTTTAGATAGAGCCTCCGTGCCGCAGCTATTTAAAGCCCCGCCACATGCACTTTGTCATAGACGGCTATCTTTATGAAGAATTCCACTCGGACTCGTAGTGCACCTTGTAGGACTCAGCTTGTAACTGTACAACCGCTGGATGTCTTGCGCATGCTCAACAATGTACCTCTGCTACGGAAGCCTAACTGTGACATATCACTACATCTCCCCCCTCCCAGCAGCGAAACCGCTTGCTTAACCTTATGGGTACTTTACAGAAATACTCAACATTTAGAAAATAGCATCTCTGAACACTAGGACGTTGGAGTAGACTGTCCTCAGTCCGCAGCAACGTAGGGATTATTCTGCCCTCAACAGTTGCTGTTCCTATCAATCCTACAAAACAAACTTTCAGTACAAGCCTTTAGTTAGAAGTAAACTTGCTGATAATACCAACATCTATAACATGTGAATCTTTACTCTTACAGAGTTCCAATGCACTTTCAAATTCCAATT